>NC_135825.1:1939062-2239062 GCF_964213995.1 Mustelus asterias
TGACAGTGCGGCACTCCCTCAGTACTGACCCTCTGACAGTGCAGCACTCCCTCTGTACTGACCCTCTGACAGTGCAGCACTCCCTCAGTACTGACCCTCTGAAAGTGCACCACTCCCCCTGTACTGACCCTCTGACAGTGCAGCACTCCCTCAGTGCTGGCCCTCTGACAGTGCGGCACTCCCTCAGTACCGATCCTCTGACAGTGCGGCACTCCCTCAGTACTGACCCTCTGACAGTGCAGCACTCCCTCAGTGCTGGCCCTCTGACAGTGCGGCACTCCCTCAGTGCTGGCCCTCTGACAGTGCGGCACTCCTTCAGTACTGAGCCTCTGACAGAGCGGCACTCGCTCAGTACTGACCCTCTGACAGTGCAGCACTCCCTCAGTGCTGGCCCTCTGACAGTGTGGCACTCCTTCAGTACTGAGCCTTTGACAGAGCGGCACTCGCTCAGTGCTGGCACTGTCAGCCTGGATTGTGGGCCCAGACACTGGAGTGAAATGCAAACTCGATGATCTCCTGACTCAGAGGCACTGACGCAGACCGACAGTTCTTTCTTCCCTCGCTAGTTACTTGTCAGTCTTTTCAAAAGGCTTCATGTATCATAAATTAAATCTACTTCCTTGGTGACTGGCCTTCACACAATTGCAGCTTCGATTTGTGGAAATATTCTTGTTGGATTTTTTTCTCTTGTGGTGAGATGTGATGGTAAATGTAATCTCAGCAAAGTAAATTACCTCACACAGAATCCAAAACATGAAGAAATCTACATGAAATTGTAAAGGCAGCATTGACGAGCTTGGGTTAAAGAAATGATTTGTGTTATGATCTGGGATAACGAGGTGTGAATGAATACCCAGTTTTACTGACTTTGAAAAATATAGCTTCCATTCAGACGCGCTGCTCCTTTTTTAACAACGTTTTCAGTACAATCGCACCTCCCTGTCAACCTGCCTTCATTGTCTCCTATTTAATTTTATTGATGGCACTCCAGATAAGCTTTTAAAAGTATTTATTCAAAATGTGACTGGTTTTCAGCATGCTAATTATTCCTGAGGCTTGTTGAAGGACACGCAGAATTCAAATGAAAATTTACAGCAATGCATCTGCTTTCGTGTGCATGTGTGCACGTGAGTGCGAGGGTGTGTGCACACACGGGTGTGCACATATGTGTGTGTATGGTGTGTGTGTGAGTTAATTCTGTGTGTGTGTGTGTAAGAGGGTGGGTGTATGTGTTTGTGTGCAGGTATTTGTGTGTGTGTGCGTGTGTGTATGTTTGTGTGTGTGAGTTTGTGCACAGGTATTTGTGTGAGTATGTGTGAGAGGGTGGGTGTATGTGTATTTGTTTGTGTGTGTGTGTGAGTTTGTGTGTAGGTATTTGTGTGTGTGTGTATATGTTGTTTGTGTGTGTGAGTTTGTGTGTTTGTGAGTGTATGTGAGAGTGTGTGTGTATGATTGGGTTTGTGTGTGTGTACGTGAGAGTGTGAGAGAGAGTGTGTGTGTGTATATGTTGTTTGTGAGTGTGAGTTTGTGTGTTTGTGAGTGTATGTGAGAGTGTGTGTGTGTGTATGATTGGGTTTGTGTGTGTGTGTGCGTACGTGAGAGTGTGAGAGAGAGTGTGTGTGTGTGTATATGTTGTTTGTGAGTGTGTGTGAGTGTGTGTATTTAGGTGGGATTTTCCAGCCACGCTTGCCTCAAGGCTGGAAATTCCCACCCGAGGTCGAGGAACCTTTGCACGGTCCACTCAGCCCGTTACAATCCCTGTGGTCGGCAGGATGGGAAAATTCCTCCCTTTGTGTGTCTATGTGTTTGTGTCAGTTTGCCTTAACAGAGGGTTGTGTCTTACCCTGAGACGAGCAGATCCCTCACTGATCACAAACTGAAAGTATCCATTACAATGGGACATCCTTGCCCCTTCTCCAGTTCCATGTTGTGACCTTTATTGCTGAGTTCTGTGTGATTTTTCTTTCAACCATTTTTATCCTTTATTCACATCACAGGGAATGCTGCACTGTCAGAGGGTCAGTACTGAGAGAGTGTCGCACTGTCAGAGGGTCAGTGCTGAGGGAATGCCACACTGTCAGAGGGTCAGTACTGAGAGAGTGTCGCACTGTCAGAGGGTCAGTACTGAGGGAGTGCTGCACTGTCAGAGGGTCAGTGCTGAGGGAGTGCCGCACTGTCAGAGGGTCAGTACTGAGGGAGTGCCGCACTGTCAGAGGGTCAGTACTGAGGGAGTGCTGCACTGTCAGAGGGTCAGTGCTGAGGGAGTGCCGCACTGTCAGAGGGTCAGTACTGAGGGAGTGCCGCACTGTCAGAGGGTCAGTACTGAGGGAGTGCCGCACTGTCAGAGGGTCAGTACTGAGGGAGTGCTGCACTGTCAGAGGATCAGTGCTGAGGGAGTGCCGCACTGTCAGAGGGTCAGTGCTGAGGGAGTGTCGCACTGTCAGAGGGTCAGTACTGAGGGAGTGCCGCACTGTCAGGGGTTTCATTTTCCCCCAGTTTCATTGCATGGAAATGTGATCAACATCTGGGATTGCTTAGACTGGCGCATCAGGTGTGAGGGATCAACTATCACAGTGAGAGAACAGGGTTGTGGTTCTCATAGGAGGGGATGAATGGGCTGAATGGTCCACTGTCATCTCTCTGATTGTGTGAGATGGTAGGAGATCATTTCTGCGGAATGTGACTGTGCTTTCTGTGACTCTGAGTAAATCTCTCATGTCTATGCCTGTCCTTGTCCCCTGTACCTTACAGAACGCCGTTCGTCACAACCTCAGTCTTCACAAGTGTTTTGTGCGAGTGGAGAATGTGAAAGGGGCGGTTTGGACAGTGGATGAAGTAGAATACCAAAAGCGAAGACCACCAAAGATGACAGGGTAAAGTTTGGTTCTAACGTCCTGGTGCTATCCTCACCGGCACTGTTTGACATTTCTGAATACACCCCTCATTCCCGCCAGATTCCCCATCCCAGCATGCACGGGAAGACAGCGGATTGGTTGTGTTGATCTACCCAAGGGAGGTAGACCAAGGTCAGGTTAGAATAGAATATGCTGAGGACCAATGCTCAGGAGGGAACCATCGGATCTTCAGCATCGGGCAGAGAGATAGAAAGGTAAGGTTCCAATTCGAGGCTCGTAACCCAAAATCACAGTTGGAACACATTGGTCTCCCAGTTGGGTTGAGTGGATTGGCATTGAAAGGTACACATCACTCCCTTGTCCTGTTTTATCCTGTAACAATTTAGAAATGTTCTCGACATTTCTGTGTCAGATGTGTGGCCCAGCTCTGCATTTCTCGGGGGTAATTTTGAGGGTTTGGAAGAGTGAGAGATTTCTCTCTGATTCTGTATGATGACACCTTGGGCATGATTTTACGACCTCATCCCACCTGGCGAGGCGAGGTGGTAAGATCCGGCAGGCTTCTCACCTCCCCCCGATCGTACCAGCCCTGTTTTGCCAGTGAAGTAAGAAGTCTCACAACACCAGGTTAACGTCCAACAGGTTTATTTGGTAGCAAATACCATAAGCTTTCGGAGCAGAGCTCCTTCGTCAGATGGAGTGGATATCTGTTCTCAAACAGGGCACAGACACAGAAATCAAATTACAGAATACTGATTAGAATGCAAATCTCTACAGCCAGCCAGGTCTTAAATGTACAGACAATGTGGGTGGAGGGAGCATTCAACACAGGTTAAAGAGATGTGGTACATTGGGGAAACCATGCAGACGCTACAACAACGGATGAATGAACACCGCTCGACAATCACCAGGCAAGACTGTTCTCTTCCTGTGGGGGAGCACTTCAGCAGTCACGGGCATTCAGCCTTGGATCTTCAGGTAAGCGTTCTCCAAGGCGGCCTTCACGACACACGACAGCGCAGAGTTGCTGAGCAGAAACTGATAGCCAAGTTCCGCACACATGAGGACGGCCTAAACCGGGATGTTGGATTTATGTCACATTATCAGTAACCCCCACAGCTTGCCTCCTGGGCTTGTAGAATTTCACCAGCTGTTCTATCTGGAGACAATACACATCTCTTTAACCTGTGTTGAATGCTCCCTCCACCCACATTGTCTGTACATTTAAGACCTGGCTGGCTGTAGAGATTTGCATTCTAATCAGTATTCTGTAATTTGATTTCTGTGTCTGTGCCCTGTTTGAGAACAGAGACCACTCCATCTGACGAAGGAGCTCTGCTCCGAAACCTAATGGTATTTGCTACCAAATAAACCTGTTGGATTTTAACCTGGTGTTGTGAGACTTCTTACTGTGCTTACCCCAGTCCAACGCCGGCATCTCCACATCATGATTGCCAGTGAAATCAGCTTTGTGCCCAGAGAGAGCATAAAACTGATATAAATCATAGAGTCATAGAGGTTTACAGCATGGAAACAGGCCCTTCAGCCCAACTTGTCCATGCCGCCCTTTTTTTAAAAAAAACCCCTAAGCTAATCCCAATTGCCCACATTTGGCCCATATCCCTCTATACCCATCATACCCATGTAACTATCTAAATGCTTTTTAAAAGATAAAATTGTACCCGCCTCTACTACTAGCTCTGGCAGCTTGTTCCAGACACCCACCACCTCTGTGTGAAAAAATTGCCCCTCTGGACCCTTTTGTATCTCTCTCCTCTCACCTTAAACCTATATCCTCTAGTTTTAGACTCCCCTACCTTTGGGAAAAGATATTGACTATCGAGCTGATCTATGCCCCTCATTATTTTATAGACCTCTATAAGATCACCCCTCAGCCTCCTACGCTCCAGAGAAAATAAAAATATTAATATTAATGAAAATAAATAGAACATAGAACAGTACAGCACAGTACAGGCACTTCAGCCCTCGATGTTGTGCCGAGCTTTGTCCGAAACCAAGATCAAGCTATCCCACTCCCTATCATCCTGGTGTGCTCCATGTGCCTATCCACTAACCGCTTGAAAGTTCCTAAAGTGTCCGACTCCACTATCACAGCAGGCAGTCCATTCCACATCCCAACCACTCTCTGAGTAAAGAACCTACCTCGGACATCCTTCCTATATCTCCCTCCACGAACCTTATAGTTATGCCCCCTAGTAACAGCTACATCCACCCGAGGAAATAGTCTCTGAACGTCCACTCTATCTATACCCCTCATCATCTTATAAACCTCTATTAAATCGCCTCTCATCCTCCTCCGCTCTAAAGAGAAAAGCCCTAGCTCCCTCAACCTTCCCTCATAAGACCTACCCTCCAAACCAGGCAGCATCCTGGTAAATCTCCTTTGCACTCTCTCCAACGCTTCCACATCCTTCTTATAGTGAGGTGACCAGAACTGCACACAATATTCCAAATGTGGTCTCACCAAGGTCCTGTACAGTTGCAGCATAACCCCACGACTCTTAAACTCAAACCCCCTGTTAATAAACGCTAACACACTTTTGGCCTTCTTCACGGCTCTATCCACTTGAGTGGCAACCTTCAGAGATCTGTGGGTATGAACCCCAAGACCTCTCTGTTCCTCCACATTCGTCAGAACCCTACCGTTGACCCTGCAATCCGCATTCAAATTTGTCCTTCCAAAATGAATCACCTCGCACTTATCAGGGTTAAGCTCCATCTGCCATTTTTCAGCCCAGCTTTGCATCCTATCTATGTCTCTTTGCAGCCTACAACAGCCCTCCACCTCATCCACTACTCCACCAATCTTGGTGTCATCAGCAAATTTACTGATCCACCCTTCAGCCCCCTCCTCTAAGTCATTAATAAAAATCACAAAGCAGATTTGATAACAAATATTAATGACATACTTCTATTGGCCGGGCTCACTTACCCTCGCACCTCACCGGTCGAGGCTCTGCCCATCTCCACCAACGGAGACCAGACGTGTTGGCCTCGCCGGGGGTTCGGAGGCCATTGAATCCCCTGAGTGGCCATGGATATGACAGGACAATGCCCATGGGGCAGTGCCAGCCTGGCAGTGCCCACCCGGCACCAGGGAAGTGCCAAGGGGGTAGGGCCTGAGGGGGGTGGGTCCTGGGTGGGGTAACGATGGAGGGAGACGGGGGGAGCTCTGTAGGAGGGATGAATGGCAGGAGGGGTTGTCGGTGAGGGGGGGTACGCAAAAAGTGGTGATTGGCGGGGATGAACTCTGCAGACAGGGGTCGGTGATGGTTGGTGGGCGAGTGGGGGGGATCGGCATAGGGAGCGATTGGCAGAGGGGGTGGGACGATGTCCGTGGGGGAGGTGGTTGGCCGCTGGAGATCACCGAGGGCTAATCTAATTTCATTCTTTGCCTTTGCTGAAAAATATGTTTCCTTTCAGAAGTCCAACTTTAGTGAAGAATGTTATTACAGGACTCGGATATGGAGGAGCACTTAACTCGAGCTACCAGGTTAGTCTGACAACGTTTCTGACATATTTTGAATGAATTCCCAATGAGTGGTTTGAGAAAACACTAAGACCCTCTGTCGCTGTACAGAAATTTCCTTACGATGTTAACCATTGCCACAGATTCACTTCGGAAGTATCTCAGTTGTGACTGAACCATTTCTTTCACTTTTGCTTTTTAAAAGACAGTGGGAGTGATTCTCCCCCAAAAAAACTCCAACTGCCGAATTTGTGTGAAAACTGGAGTAAATCCCGCCAATTTTTTTTGTGGGATTTTCAAATTGAATCTCCCACCCTCGTGTACTGCAGAGTGCCCCAGTGGGATTCACTCTGAAAATCAGTGGGCAGGGCCTATTCCCACTGGAAAGGCCGGCAGCATAGCGCCAATCGCTCAGCACCGAGATTGGCGCATACGCAATGGCCCCACACTGCTGGTCTCCCAATCACTGGCCAGCTCAATCACTGGCCAACCCCGTGACCCCCATGTCACTGGCCCTCCGACAGCCCCTGCCCCCACTCCCGATCACTGGCCTCCCGGACCTCTCCGGGTCAGCCGTGATGTCTCCCCCCACCCCCTCCCAGCCAGCCCCAATCTCCCCAATCCCTCTCCCCTTCCTGGATGGCAAGGCCCAATCTCCCCTTTCCCTCCGTCTGCCAACGATCCCAATGCAGATTGGCAGCGGAACCCCCACCTCCACCCATTGCCCCACCATAGGCCCCATCCCCTCTGGCCTTGTCTCCCACTTTGGTATTGCCTGATGTCCGGTGGGCAGTGCCAAGGTGCCCATTGGGTATTGTCAGTTTGCCCCTTGGGCAGTCCAGGGGGCCAGGCTGACACTGCCAGGCTGGCATTGCCCAGGGGGCACTCCCCTTGCCCCTGACCTCCTGAGGGGGGAAGGCTCCATGGCCTCTGTTACCTCTAGCGGGTTCGGCCGCCTGATCCCAGTGAGTAGGGAACAAGAGTAAACCTTGTTGGAGTGAACCATTCCTGGCGATGGGGGTTTGGGAGTTGGGGCGTTGGGGGGAGGGGGGGAGAGGGGGTAGAGGTTCACGGATCCAGAGACTTCAGTTCCAGGCAGTTAATGACATTCAAATTCCAATTTCAATATTTAAATCAGCTGATGACTCCAAAAAGCTTGGAGCCAGAGACGTGCAGAGGCCGTGGTGCCCAGTGGGGTGCCCGCAAAACAGCCTCCGCTGATGTCTCCCAGCCTATTGCGCTGGGAGAATCGCCGCCAATTATTTTCCCTCTGCACCTTGCTCTCTCCTTGCCTGTGTAACACAACCTGGATTCTACTCCCTCTAACAGTCCATGAATAGGTACAGGTGGATGTAATAAAGGCAACTCGTTGTGGCGTCAACACTGATTATTAATATAACATAAAATCATAGCATCCCTACAGTTCAGAAGGAGGCCATTCAGCCCATCAAGCCTGCACTGACAACAATCCGACCCAATCCCCATGACCCCACGTATTTACCCTGCTCGTCCCCCTGACACTAAGTGGCAATTTAGCATGGCCAATCCAACCTAACCCGCACATCTTTGGACTGTAGGAGAAAACTGGAGCACCCGGAAAAACTCACACAGACATGGGGAAAACGTGCAAACTCCACACAGACAGTCATACAGACAGTCACCGAAGGCTGGAATTGAACCCGGGTCCCTGACGCTGTGAGGCAGCAGTGCTAACCACTGTGCCACCGTGCCATTACTATGCCTGAAAATTGAGGCAGTCGGATAGATAGGTACCCCATTCTGACAATTGAGGAAGTCTGTGCAAAATTAGCAGGGGGCCTTATGTACACCAAGTTAGCTCTCAGTCACACCTAGCAGTTGGATGAAGACTCACAGCGGTTAGTTACGATCAACACCCACAAAGGGTTATCTATATCAGTGCACTCATTTACCCTTCGGAATCTCATCGGCCTGTGTCATTTTCCAGCGTACAATGGAAAGTTCATTACAGAGCATTGCTAACATAATGGTGTACCTGGATAACTTCCTCATTACTGGAGCGTCCCCTGAGGAACACAGGGCAAACTTAGGAGAGGTCCTAAATAGTTCTAAAGAAGCATGTCCCTGATGTGTTTATTGTGTCCTCATGCCTATGTTTAATGATGTTCCTTTTGTTTTCAATCACACATGGACTCAGGAGTTATGGGGTTAGGAGTGTCCCCCGATGTGTAGGTTAGGTGGATCAGCCATAGTAAATGAATGAGTTGGGATGTGGGCCTTGGTAGGATGCTCTTTGGAGTGTAGTGCAGACTCAATGGGCTGAATGGCCTCCTTCTGCACTGTTGAGATACTATGATTGTGCTCATTTATAATTCCCACAGATTCTTGCAGTGTAATCTGGTTTCAAAGTGGGGACTATAGCCACAGCCCATTCAGTAAATGACAGGTTTTATGACACCCAAATCTTCCAATCTTCCTAACTCCACATTTACTTTACGATGAAATGCATAAGGCACTGGGCAGACCCGAGCAAGTGTTAACATTGCTTTGGCTTCAAATAAATGTTGGCTTTAGCCCCTTTTATTCATTCCAGTTCCTTCTGGAAAATGTCCAAGTATCTACACAGGAGTTCCTAAAAACCTCCATCCTGAATATTCAATATCTCCAGCCAATCTCAGCCCATCAGAGAAGGTCTGTAACCCGCAGTCACGGGAACAGGCAACCGGGCTGTTTGGTTTCTGTCGGACTCTGTTACTGTAACTGACCTTACTGTCTTCACCGTCTCTCCTGGTTACAGAGACAAGGTGGCTTCGGAATTACTCAACCCCAAGGGTTGCAGATCTTTCCGGAGGCATTTCAGAAGAATGCTGGCTCTCCTGACAGGGGCCAAAGCTCCTGTGTCCACCTCCATTTTAACAGACTTGCAATTGAACAATGAGGCCATTTCGAGAGGTGACACCGTGTTGAGTTGGACAGAGTTAAAGTATATGATTGAGATCCCTTGTTGGGTTCCTCAGCCAGTTTCTTTAACCAAACCATTGTCATTTTTCTTGGCATTTTCTGTCCTGGCCATTTCATTCTGCTCCATAATCGCTTCATTCTGCTCCATAACCGCTTCATTCTACTCCGTACCCACTTCATTCTGCTCCAATCCCACTTCATTCTGCTCCGTACCCACTTCATTCTGCTCCGTACCCACTTCATTCTGCTCCGTACCCACTTCATTCTGCTCCGTACCCACTTCATTCTGCTCCGTACCCACTTCATTCTGCTCCATACCCACTTCATTCTGCTCCGTACTCACTTCATTCTGCACTGTACCCACTTCATTCTGCTCCGTACCCACTTCATTCTGCTCCAATCCCACTTCATTCTGCTCCATTCCCACTTCATTCTGCTCCAATCCCACTTCATTCTGCTCCATTCCCACTTCATTCTGCTCCGTACCCACTTCATTCTGCTCCAATCCCACTTCATTCTGCTCCGTACCCACTTCATTCTGCTCCGTACCCACTTCATTCTGCTCCGTACCCACTTCATTCAGCTCCGTACCCACTTCATTCTGCTCCGCACCCACTTCATTCTGCTCCATACCCACTTCATTCTGCTCCGTACCCACTTCATTCTGCTCCTTACCCACTTCATTCTGCTCCGTACCCACTTCATTCTGCTCCGTACCCACTTCATTCTGCTCCGTACCCACTTCATTCTGCTCCGTACCCACTTCATTCTGCACCGTACCCACTTCATTCTGCATCGTACCCGCTTCATTCTGCATCGTACCCACTTCATTCTGCTCCATACCCACTTCATTCTGCATCGTACCCACTTCATTCTGCACCGTACCCACTTCATTCTGCACCGTACCCACTTCATTCTGCATCGTACCCGCTTCATTCTGCATCGTACCCACTTCATTCTGCTCCATACCCACTTCATTCTGCTCCATACCCACTTCATTCTGCTCTGCACCCACTTCATTCTGCTCCATACCCACTTCATTCTGCTCCGTACCCACTTCATTCTGCTCTGCACCCACTTCATTCTGCTCTGCACCCACTTCATTCTGCTCCGTACCCACTTCATTCTGCATCGTACCCGCTTCATTCTGCTCCGTACCCACTTCATTCTGCTCCATACCCACATCATTCTGCTCCATACCCACTTCCTTCTGCTCTGCACCCACTTCATTCTGCTCCATACCCACTTCATTCTGCTCCGTACCCACTTCATTCTGCATCGTACCCGCTTCATTCTGCTCCGTACCCACTTCATTCTGCTCCATACCCACATCATTCTGCTCCATACCCACTTCCTTCTGCTCTGCACCCACTTCATTCTGCTCCATACCCACATCATTCTGCTCCATACCCACTTCCTTCTGCTCTGCACCCACTTCATTCTGCTCCATACCCACTTCATTCTGCTCCATACCCACATCATTCTGCTCCATACCCACTTCCTTCTGCTCTGCACCCACTTCATTCTGCTCCATACCCACTTCCTTCTGCTCTGCACCCACTTCATTCTGCTCCATACCCACTTCATTCTGCTCCGTTCCCATTTCATTCTGCTCCGTACCCACTTCATTCTGCTCCGTACCCACTTCATTCTGCTCCATACCCACTTCATTCTGCTCCATGCCCATTTCATTCTGCTCCGTACCCACTTCATTCTGCACCGTACCCACTTCATTCTGCTCCATACCCACTTCATTCTGCTCCATACCCACTTCATTCTGCTCCGTACCCACTTCATACTGCTCCATACCCACTTCATTCTGCTCTGTACCCACTTCATTCTGCATCGTACCCACTTCTTTCTGCTCCGTACCCACTTCATTCTGCTCTGTACCTACTTCATTCTGCTCCTTACCCACTTCATTCTGCTCTGTACCCACTTCATTCTGCTCTGTACCCACTTCATTCTGCATCGTACCCACTTCTTTCTGCTCCGTACCCATTTCATTCTGCTCCGTACCCACTTCATTCTGCTCCATTCCCACTTCATTCTGCTCCATACCCACTTCATTCTGCACTGTACCCACTTCATTCTGCTCTGTACCCACGTCATTCTGCACCATACCCACTTCATTCTGCTCCGTACCTTCTTCATTCTGCTCCGTACCCACTTCATTCTGCTCCGTACCCACTTCATTCTGCTCCGTACCCACTTCATTCTGCTCCGTACCCACTTCATTCTGCTCCGTACCCACTTCATTCTGCTCCGTACCCACTTCATTCTGCTCCATACCCACTTCATTCTGCTCCGTACCCACTTCATTCTGCTCCGTACCCACTTCATTCTGCACCATACCCACTTCATTCTGCTCCATACCCATTTCATTCTGCTCCGTACCTTCTTCATTCTTCTCCGTACCCACTTCATTCTGCTCCGTACCTTCTTCATTCTGCTCCGTACCCACTTCATTCTGCTCGGTACCCACTTCATTCTGCACTGTACCCACTTCATTCTGCTCCGTACCCACTTCATTCTGCACCGTAGCAACTTCATTCTGCTCCATTCCCACTTCATTCTGCTCAGTACCCACTTCATTCTGCACTGTACCCACTTCATTCATGCTCCATACCCACTTCATTCTGCTCCGTACCCACTTCATTCTGCTCGGTACCCACTTCATTCTGCACCATACCCACTTCATTCTGCACCGTACCCACTTCATTCTGCTCCGTACCCACTTTATTCTGCACTGTACCCACTTCATTCTGCATCGTACCCACTTCATTCTGCTCCATACCCACTTCATTCTGCACCGTACCCACTTCATTCTGCTCCGTACCCACTTTATTCTGCACTGTACCCACTTCATTCTGCATCGTACCCACTTCATTCTGCTCCATACCCACTTCATTCTGCACCGTACCCACTTCATTCTGCTCCGTACCCACTTTATTCTGCACTGTACCCACTTCATTCTGCTCCGTACCCACTTCATTCTGCTCCGGACCCACTTCATTCTGCACCGTACCCACTGCATTCTGCACCGTATCCACTTCATTCTGCTCCGTACCCACTTCATTCTGCTCCGTACCCACTTCATTCTGCTCCAATCCCACTTCATTCTGCTCCGTTCCCATTTCATTCTGCTCCATACCCACTTCATTCTGCTCCATACCCACTTCATTCTGCATCGTACCCACTTCATTCTGCTCCATACCCACTTCATTCTGCATCGTACCCACTTCATTCTGCTCCATACCCACTTCATTCTGCTCCGTACCCACTTCATTCTGCTCCGTACCCACTTCATTCTGCTCCGTACCCACTTCATTCTGCTGCGTACCCACTTCATTCTGCTCCGTACCCACTTCATTCTGCTCCGTACCCACTTCATTCTGCTCCGGACCCACTTCATTCTGCTCCGTACCCACTTCATTCTGCTGCGTACCCACTTCATTCTGCTCCAATCCCACTTCATTCTGCTCCGTACCCACTTCATTCAGCTCCGTAACCACTTCATTCTGCTCCGTACCCACTTCATTCTGCTCCGTACCCACTTCATTCTGCTCCAATCCCACTTCATTCTGCTCCGTACCCACTTCATTCAGCTCCGTACCCACTTCATTCTGCTCCGTACCCACTTCATTCAGCTCCGTACCCACTTCATTCTGCTCCGTACCCACTTCATTCTGCTCCGTACCCACTTCATTCTGCTCCGTACCCACTTCATTCTGCTCCGTACCCACTTCATTCTGCTCCATACCCACTTCATTCTGCTCCGTACCCACTTCATTCTGCACCGTGCCCACTTCATTCTGCATCGTACCCGCTTCATTCTGCATCGTACCCACTTCATTCTGCTCCGTACCCACTTCATTCTGCATCGTACCCGCTTCATTCTGCTCCGTACCCACTTCATTCTGCTCCATACCCACTTCATTCTGCTCCATACCCACTTCATTCTGCATCGTACCCGCTTCATTCTGCTCCGTACCCACTTCACTCTGCTCCATACCCACATCATTCTGTTCCGTACCCACTTCATTCTGCTCTGCACCCACTTCATTCTGCTCCGTACCCACTTCATTCTGCTCCATACCCACTTCATTCTGCTCTGTACCCACTTCATTCTGCATCGTACCCACTTCTTTCTGCTCCGTACCCACTTCATTCTGCTCTGTACCTACTTCATTCTGCTCCTTACCCACTTCATTCTGCTCTGTACCCACTTCATTCTGCTCTGTACCCACTTCATTCTGCATCGTACCCACTTCATTCTGCTCCATACCCACTTCATTCTGCTCCATACCCACTTCATTCTGCACCGTACCCACTTCATTCTGCTCCATTCCCACTTCATTCTGCTCCATACCCACTTCATTCTGCTCCATACCCACTTCATTCTGCTCCATACCCACTTCATTCTGCACTGTACCCACTTCATTCTGCTCTGTACCCACTTCATTCTGCTCTGTACCCACTTCTTTCTGCTCCATACCCACTTCATTCTGCACCGTACCCACTTCATTCTGCTCCATTCCCACTTCATTCTGCTCCATACCCACTTCATTCTGCACTGTACCCACTTCATTCTGCTCCGTACCCACTTCATTCTGCTCCGTACCCACTTCATTCTGCTCCGTACCCAACTCATTCTGCTCCGTACCCAACTCATTCTGCTCCGTACCCACTTCATTCTGCTCCGTACCCAATTCATTCTGCTCCGTACCCTCTTGATTCTGCACCATATCCACATCATTCTGCTCCATACCCGCTTCATTCTGCTCCGTACCCACTTCATTCTGCACCGTTCACACTTCATTCTGCTCCGTACCTTCTTCATTCTGCTCCGTACCCACTTCATTCTGCTCCGTACCCACTTCATTCTGCTCGGTACCCACTTCATTCTGCACTGTACCCACTTCATTCTGCTCGGTACCCACTTCATTCTGCTCTGTACCTTCTTCATTCTGCTCCGTACCCACTTCATTCTGCTCGGTACCCACTTCATTCTGCTCCGTACCCACTTCATTCTGCTCGGTACCCACTTCATTCTGCACTGTACCCACTTCATTCTGCTCCGTACCCACTTCATTCTGCACCGCGGCAACTTCATTCTGCTCCATTCCCACTTCATTCTGCTCCGTACCCACTTCATTCTGCTCCGTACCCACTTCATTCCGCTCCTTACCCACTTCATTCTGCTCCGTACCCACTTCATTCTGCTCCGTACCCTCTTCATTCTGCACCGTACCCACTTCATTCTGCTCCGTACCCACTTCATTCTGCTCCGTACCCACTTCATTCTGCTCCATACCCACTTCATTCTGCTCCATACCCACTTCATTCTGCTCCGTACCCACTTTATTCTGCTCCGTACCCACTTCATTCTGCTCCGTACCCACTTCATTCTGCTCCGTACCCACTTTATTCTGCACTGTACCCACTTCATTCTGCTCCGTACCCACTTTATTCTGCTCCGTACCCACTTCATTCTGCTCCATACCCACTTCATTCTGCTCCGTACCCACTTTATTCTGCACTGTACCCACTTCATTCTGCTTCATACCCATTTCATTCTGCACCGTACCCACTTCATTCTGCTCCATACCCACTTCATTCTGCTCCATTCCCACTTCATTCTGCTCCATACCCACTTCATTCTGCTCCATACCCACTTCATTCTGCTCCGTACCCACTTCATTCTGCTCCATACCCACTTCATTCTGCTCCATACCCACTTCATTCTGCTCCATACCCACTTCATTCTGCTCCATACCCACTTCATTCTGCTCCGTACCCACATCATTCTGCTCCATACCCACTTCATTCTGCTCCGTACCCACTTCATTCTGCTCCGTACCCACTTCATTCTGCACCGTACCCACTTCATTCTGCTCCGTACCCACTTCATTCTGCTCCGTACCCACATCATTCTGCTCCATACCCACTTCATTCTGCTCCGTACCCACTTCATTCAGCTCCGTACCCACTTCATTCTGCTCCGTACCCACTTCATTCTGCTCCGTACCCACTTCATTCTGCTCCATACCCACTTCATTCTGCTCCGTACCCACTTCATTCTGCACCGTACCCACTTCATTCTGCATCGTACCCACTTCATTCTGCTCCGTACCCACTTCATTCTGCTCCATACCCACTTCATTCTGCATCGTACCCACTTCATTCTGCTCCGTACCCACTTCATTCTGCTCCGTACCCACTTCATTCTGCACCGTACCCACTTCATTCTGCTCCGTACCCACTTCATTCTGCTCCGTACCCACTTCATTCTGCTCCGTACCCACTTCATTCTGCACCGTACCCACTTCATTCTGCATCGTACCCGCTTCATTCTGCATCGTACCCGCTTCATTCTGCTCCATACCCACTTCACTCTGCTCCATACCCACTTCATTCTGCTCCGTACCTTCTTCATTCTGCTCCGTACCCACTTCATTCTGCTCCATTCCCACTTCATTCTGCTCCGTACCCACTTCATTCTGCACCGTTCACACTTCATTCTGCTCCTTACCCATTTCATTCTGCTCCGCACCTTCTTCATTCTGCTCCGTACCCACTTCATTCTGCTCCGTACCTTCTTCATTCTGCTCCGTACCCACTTCATTCTGCTCGGTACCCACTTCATTCTGCACTGTACCCACTTCATTCTGCTCCGTACCCACTTCATTCTGCACCGCAGCAACTTCATTCTGCTCCATTCCCACTTCATTCTGCACTGTACCCACTTCATTCTGCTCCATACCCACTTCATTCTGCTCCGTACCCACTTCATTCTGCTCCATACCCACTTCATTCTGCACCGTACCCACTTCATTCTGCTCCGTACCCACTTCATTCCGCTCCATACCCACTTCATTCTGCTCCGTACCCACTTCATTCTGCTCCGTACCCACTTCATTCTGCTCCGTACCCACTTCATTCTGCTCCATACCCACTTCATTCTGCTCCGTACCCACTTCATTCTGCTCCGTACCCACTTCATTCTGCTCTATACCCACTTCATTCTGCTCCATACCCAACTCATTCTGCTCCATACCCAACTCATTCTGCTCCGTACCCACTTCATTCTGCTCCGTACCCACTTCATTCTGCTCCGTACCCACTTCATTCTGCTCCATACCCACTTCATTCTGCTCCGTACCCACTTCATTCTGCTCCGTACCCACTTCATTCTGCACCGTACCCACTGCATTCTGCACCGTATCCACTTCATTCTGCTCCGTACCCACTTCATTCTGCTCCGTAACCACTTCATTCTGCTCCATTCCCACTTCATTCTGCTCCGTACCCACTTCATTCTGCTCCATTCCCACTTCATTCTGCTCCGTACCCACTTTATTCTGCACTGTACCCACTTCATTCTGCTCCATACCCACTTCATTCTGCTCCATACCCACTTCATTCTGCTCCATTCCCACTTCATTCTACTCCGTACCCACTTCATTCTGCACCGTACCCACTTTATCCTGCACTGTACCCACTTCATTCTGCTCCATACCCACTTCATTCTGCTCCATACCCACTTCATTCTGCTCCATACCCACTTCATTCTGCTCCATACCCACTTCATTCTACTCCGTACCCACTTCATTCTGCACCGTACCCACTTTATTCTGCTCCATACCCACTTCATTCTGCTCCGTACCCACTTCATTCTACTCCGTACCCACTTCATTCTGCTCCATTCCCACTTCATTCTGCACCGTACCCACTTTATTCTGCTTCATACCCACTTCATTCTGCTCCATTCCCACTGCATTCTGCACCGTACCCACTTTATTCTGCTTCATACCCACTTCATTCTGCTCCATTCCCACTTCATTCTGCACTGTACCCACTTCATTCTGCTCCATACCCACTTCATTCTACTCCGTACCCACTTCATTCTACTCCGTACCCACTTCATTCTGCACTGTACCCACTTCATTCTGCTTCATACCCATTTCATTCTGCACCGTACCAACTTCATTCTGCTTCATACCCATTTCATTCTGCACCGTACCCACTTCATTCTGCTCCATACCCACTTCATTCTGCTCCATTCCCACTTCATTCTGCTCCATACCCACTTCATTCTGCTCCATTCCCACTTCATTCTGCTCCGTACCCACTTCATTCTGCTCCGGACCCACTTCATTCTGCACTGTACCCACTTCATTCTGCTCCGTAACCACTTCATTCTGCTCCGTATCCACTTCATTCTGCTCCATACCCACTTCATTCTGCACCGTACCCACTTCATTCTGCACCGTACCCACTTCATTCTGCATCGTACCCGCTTCATTCTGCATCGTACCCACTTCATTCTGCTCCGTACCCACTTCATTCTGCTCTGCACCCACTTCATTCTGCTCCATACCCACTTCATTCTGCTCCGTACCCACTTCATTCTGCTCTGCACCCACTTCATTCTGCTCCATACCCATTTCATTCTGCTCCGTACCCACTTCATTCTGCATCGTACCTGCTTCATTCTGCTCCGTACCCACTTCATTCTGCTCCGTATCCACTTCATTCTGCTCCATACCCACTTCATTCTGCACCGTACCCACTTCATTCTGCACCGTACCCACTTCATTCTGCATCGTACCCGCTTCATTCTGCACTGTACCCACTTCATTCTGCTTCATACCCACTTCATTCTGCTCCGTACCCACTTCATTCTGCTCCATACCCACTTCATTCTGCACCGTACCCACTTCATTCTGCTCCGTACCCACTTCATTCCGCTCCATACCCACTTCATTCTGCTCCGTACCCACTTCATTCTGCTCCGTACCCACTTCATTCTGCTCCGTACCCACTTCATTCTGCTCCATACCCACTTCATTCTGCTCCGTACCCACTTCATTCTGCTCCGTACCCACTTCATTCTGCTCTATACCCACTTCATTCTGCTCCATACCCAACTCATTCTGCTCCGTACCCAACTCATTCGGCTCCGTACCCACTTCATTCTGCTCCATACCCACTTCATTCTGCTCCGTACCCACTTCATTCTGCTCCGTACCCACTTCATTCTGCACCGTACCCACTGCATTCTGCACCGTATCCACTTCATTCTGCTCCGTACCCACTGCATTCTGCACCGTATCCACTTCATTCTGCTCCGTACCCACTTCATTCTGCTCCGTAACCACTTCATTCTGCTCCATTCCCACTTCATTCTGCTCCGTACCCACTTCATTCTGCTCCATTCCCACTTCATTCTGCTCCGTACCCACTTTATTCTGCACTGTACCCACTTCATTCTGCTCCATACCCACTTCATTCTGCTCCATACCCACTTCATTCTGCTCCATTCCCACTTCATTCTACTCCGTACCCACTTCATTCTGCACCGTACCCACTTTATTCTGCACTGTACCCACTTCATTCTGCTCCATACCCACTTCATTCTACTCCGTACCCACTTCATTCTACTCCGTACCCACTTCATTCTGCTCCATTCCCACTTCATTCTGCACCGTACCCACTTTATTCTGCTTCATACCCACTTCATTCTGCTCCATTCCCACTTCATTCTGCACCGTACCCACTTTATTCTGCTTCATACCCACTTCATTCTGCTCCATTCCCACTTCATTCTGCACTGTACCCACTTCATTCTGCTCCATACCCACTTCATTCTACTCCGTACCCACTTCATTCTACTCCGTACCCACTTCATTCTGCACTGTACCCACTTCATTCTGCTTCATACCCATTTCATTCTGCACCGTACCAACTTCATTCTGCTTCATACCCATTTCATTCTGCACCGTACCCACTTCATTCTGCTCCATACCCACTTCATTCTGCTCCATTCCCACTTCATTCTGCTCCATACCCACTTCATTCTGCTCCATTCCCACTTCATTCTGCTCCGTAACCACTTCATTCTGCTCCGTATCCACTTCATTCTGCTCCATACCCACTTCATTCTGCACCGTACCCACTTCATTCTGCACCGTACCCACTTCATTCTGCATCGTACCCGCTTCATTCTGCATCGTACACACTTCATTCTGCTCCGTACCCACTTCATTCTGCTCTGCACCCACTTCATTCTGCTCCATACCCACTTCATTCTTCTCCGTACCCACTTCATTCTGCTCTGCACCCACTTCATTCTGCTCCATACCCATTTCATTCTGCTCCGTACCCACTTCATTCTGCATCGTACCTGCTTCATTCTGCTCCGTACCCACTTCATTCTGCTCCGTACCCACTTCATTCTGCTCCATACCCACTTCATTCTGCTCTGCACCCACTTCATTCTGCTCCATACCCACTTCATTCCGCTCCGTGCCCATTTCATTCTGCTCCGTACCCACTTCATTCTGCTCCGTACCCACTTCATTCTGCTCCATACCCACTTCATTCTGCTCCATGCCCATTTCATTCTGCTCCGTACCCACTTCATTCTGCACCGTACCCACTTCATTCTGCTCCATACCCACTTCATTCTGCTCCATACCCACTTCATTCTGCTCCATACCCACTTCATTCTGCTCCGTACCCACTTCATTCTGCTCCATACCCACTTCATTCTGCTCCATACCCACTTCATTCTGCTCCATACCCACTTCATTCTGCTCCGTACCCAGTTCATTCTGCTCCATACCCACTTCATTCTGCTCCATACCCACTTCATTCTGCTCCATACCCACATCATTCTGCTCCATACCCACTTCATTCTGCTCTGCACCCACTTCATTCTGCTCCATACCCACTTCATTCCGCTCCGTGCCCATTTCATTCTGCTCCGTACCCACTTCATTCTGCTCCATACCCACTTCATTCTGCTCCATGCCCATTTCATTCTGCTCCGTACCCACTTCATTCTGCACCGTACCCACTTCATTCTGCTCCATACCCACTTCATTCTGCTCCATACCCACTTCATTCTGCTCCATACCCACTTCATTCTGCTCCGTACCCACTTCATTCTGCTCCATACCCACTTCATTCTGCTCCATGCCCATTTCATTCTGCTCCGTACCCACTTCATTCTGCACCGTACCCACTTCATTCTGCTCCATACCCACTTCATTCTGCTCCATACCCACTTCATTCTGCTCCGTACCCACTTCATTCTGCTCCGTACCCACTTCATTCTGCTCCATACCCACTTCATTCTGCTCCATACCCACTTCATTCTGCTCCATACCCACTTCATTCTGCTCCATACCCACTTCATTCCGCTCCGTGCCCATTTCATTCTGCTCCGTACCCACTTCATTCTGCTCCATACCCACTTCATTCTGCTCCATACCCACTTCATTCTGCTCCGTACCCACTTCATTCTGCTCCATACCCACTTCTTTCTGCTCCGTACCCACTTCATTCTGCTCTGTACCTACTTCATTCTGCTCCTTACCCACTTCATTCTGCACCGTACCCACTTCATTCTGCTCCATTCCCACTTCATTCTGCTCCATACCCACTTCATTCTGCACTGTACCCACTTCATTCTGCTCCATACCCACTTCATTCTGCTCTGTACCTTCTTCATTCTGCTCCGTACCCACTTCATTCTGCTCCGTACCCACTTCATTCTGCTCCATTCCCACTTCATTCTGCTCCGTACCCACTTCATTCTGCATCGTACCCACTTCATTCTGCTCCGTACCCACTTCATTCTGCTCCATACCCACTTCTTTCTGCTCCGTACCCACTTCATTCTGCTCCGTACCTCCTTCATTCTGCTCCTTACCCACTTCATTCTGCTCCATACCCACTTCATTCGGCACCGTACCCACTTCATTCTGCTCCATTCCCACTTCATTCTGCTCCATACCCACTTCATTCTGCACTGTACCCACTTCATTCTGCTCCATACCCACTTCATTCTGCTCCATACCCACTTCATTCTGCTCCATACCCACTTCATTCTGCTCCGTACCCAACTCATTCTGCTCCGTACCCACTTCATTCTGCTCCATACCCGATTCATTCTGCTCCGTACCCACTTCATTCTGCTCCATACCCAACTCATTCTGCTCCATACCCACTTCATTCTGCTCCGCACCTTCTTCATTCTGCTCCGTACCCACTTCATTCTGCTCCGTACCCACTTCATTCTGCTCCGTACCCACTTCATTCTGCTCCGTACCCACTTCATTCTGCACTGTACCCACTTCATTCTGCTCCGTACCCACTTCATTCTGCACCGCAGCAACTTCATTCTGCTCCATTCCCACTTCATTCTGCTCCATACCCACTTCATTCTGCTCCATACCCACTTCATTCTGCTCCGTACCCACTTCATTCTGCTCCGTACCCACTTCATTCTGCTCCGTATCCACTTCATTCTGCTCCGTTCCCACTTCATTCTGCTCCGTACCCACTTCATTCTGTTCCGTACCCACTTCATTCTGCTCCATACCCACTTCATTCTGCACCGTACCCACTTCATTCTGCTACAGACCCACTTCATTCTGCTCCATACCCACTTCATTCTGCTCCATACCCACTTCATTCTGCTACAGACCCACTTCATTCTGCTCCGTACCCACTTCATTCTGCTCCGTACCCACTTCATTCTGCTCCATACCCACTTCATTCTGCTCCATACACACTTCATTCTGCTCCGTACCCACTTCATTCTGCTCCGTACCCACTTCATTCTGCTCCGTACCCACTTCATTCTGCTCCATACCCACTTCATTCTGCACCGTACCCACTTCATTCTGCACCGTACCCACTTCATTCTGCTCCGTACCCACTTCATTCTGCTCCATACCCACTTCATTCTGCACCGTACCCACTTCATTCTGCATCGTACCCGCTTCATTCTGCACTGTACCCACTTCATTCTGCTTCATACCCACTTCATTCTGCTCCGTACCCACTTCATTCTGCTCCATACCCACTTCATTCTGCACCGTACCCACTTCATTCTGCTCCGTACCCACTTCATTCCGCTCCATACCCACTTCATTCTGCTCCGTACCCACTTCATTCTGCTCCGTACCCACTTCATTCTGCTCCGTACCCACTTCATTCTGCTCCATACCCACTTCATTCTGCTCCGTACCCACTTCATTCTGCTCCGTACCCACTTCATTCTGCTCTATACCCACTTCATTCTGCTCCATCCCCAACTCATTCTGCTCCGTACCCAACTCATTCTGCTCCGTACCCACTTCATTCTGCTCCGTACCCACTTCATTCTGCTCCATACCCACTTCATTCTGCTCCGTACCCACTTCATTCTGCTCCGTACCCACTTCATTCTGCACCGTACCCACTGCATTCTGCACCGTATCCACTTCATTCTGCTCCGTACCCACTGCATTCTGCACCGTATCCACTTCATTCTGCTCCGTACCCACTTCATTCTGCTCCGTAACCACTTCATTCTGCTCCATTCCCACTTCATTCTGCTCCGTACCCACTTCATTCTGCTCCATTCCCACTTCATTCTGCTCCGTACCCACTTTATTCTGCACTGTACCCACTTCATTCTGCTCCATACCCACTTCATTCTGCTCCATACCCACTTCATTCTGCTCCATTCCCACTTCATTCTACTCCGTACCCAATTCATTCTGCACCGTACCCACTTTATTCTGCACTGTACCCACTTCATTCTGCTCCATACCCACTTCATTCTACTCCGTACCCACTTCATTCTACTCCGTACCCACTTCATTCTGCTCCATTCCCACTTCATTCTGCACCGTACCCACTTTATTCTGCTTCATACCCACTTCATTCTGCTACATTCCCACTTCATTCTGCACCGTCCCCACTTCATTCTGCTCCGTACCCACTTCATTCTGCTCCGTACCCACTTCATTCTGCTCCGTACCCACTTCATTCTGCTCCGTACCCACTTCATTCTGCACCATTCCCACTTCATTCTGCTCCGTACCCACTTCATTCTGCTCCATACCCACTTCATTCTGCTCCGTACCCACTTCATTCTGCACCATTCCCACTTCATTCTGCTCCGTACCCACTTCATTCTGCTCCGTCCCCACTTCATTCTGCTCCGTCCCCACTTCATTCTGCTCCGTCCCCACTTCATTCTGCTCCGTACCCACTTCATTCTGCTCCGTACCCACTTCATTCTGCTCCATTCCCACTTCATTCTGCTCCGTACCCACTTCATTCTGCTCCGTACCCACTTCATTCTGCACCATTCCCACTTCATTCAGCTCCGTACCCACTTCATTCTGCTCCGTACCCACTTCATTCTGCTCCGTACCCACTTCATTCTGCTCCATTCCCACTTCATTCTGCTCCGTCCCCACTTCATTCTGCTCCGTCCCCACTTCATTCTGCTCCGTACCCACTTCATTCTGCTCCGTACCCACTTCATTCTGCTCCATTCCCACTTCATTCTGCTCCGTACCCACTTCATTCTGCTCCGTACCCACTTCATTCTGCACCATTCCCACTTCATTCAGCTCCGTCCCCACTTCATTCTGCTCCGTACCCACTTCATTCTGCTCCGTACCCACTTCATTCTGCTCCATTCCCACTTCATTCTGCTCCGTACCCACTTCATTCTGCTCCGTACCCACTTCATTCTGCACCATTCCCACTTCATTCAGCTCCGTACCCACTTCATTCTGCACCATTCCCACTTCATTCTGCACCATTCCCACTTCATTCTGCTCCGTACCCACTTCATTCTGCTCCGTACCCACTTCATTCTGCTCCATACCCACTTCATTCTGCTCCATACCCACTTCATTCTGCTCCATACCCACTTCATTCTGCTCCGTACCCACTTCATTCTGCTCCACACCCACTTCATTCTGCTCCGTACCCACTTCATTCTGCTCCATACACACTTCATTCTGCTCCGTATCCACTTCATTCTGCTCCGCACCCACTTCATTCTGCTCCGTACCCACCCTATTCTGCACTGTACCCACTTCATTCTGCTCCGTACCCACTTCATTCTGCTCCGTACCCACATCATTCTGCACCATACCCACTTCATTCTGCTCCGTACCCACATCATTCTGCTCCATACCCACTTCATTCTGCTCCGTACCCACTTCATTCTGCTCCGTACCCACTTCATTCTGCTCCGCACCCACTTCATTCTGCTCCGTACCCACCCTATTCTGCACTGTACCCACTTCATTCTGCTCCGTACCCACTTCATTCTGCACTGTACCCACTTCATTCTGCTCCGTACCCACTTCATTCTGCTCCGTACCCACTCTATTCTGCACTGTACCCACTTCATTCTGCTCCGTACCCACTTCATTCTGCTCCGTACCCACTTCATTCTGCTCCGTACCCACTTCATTCTGCTCCGTACCCACATCATTCTGCACCATACCCACTTCATTCTGCTCCGTACCCACATCATTCTGCACCATACCCACTTCATTCTGCTCCGTACCCACTCTATTCTGCACCGTACCCACTTCATTCTGCACCATACCCACTTCATTCTGCTCCATACCCACTCCATTCTGCACCAAACCCACTCCATTCTGCTCCATACCCACTTCATTCTGCTCCGTACCCACTTCATTCTGCACCGTACCCACTTCATTCTGCTCCGTACCCACTTCATTCTGCTCCGTACCCACTTCATTCTGCTCCATACCCACTTCATTCTGCTCCGTACCCACTCCATTCTGCTCCGTATCCACTTCATTCTGCTCCTTACCCACTTCATTCTGCTCCGTACCCACTTCATTCTGCTCCGTACCCACTTTATTCAGCTCCGTACCTACTTCATTCAGCTCCGTACCGACTTCATTCTGCTCCATACCCACTTCATTCTCTCCATACCCACTTCATTCTGCTCCGTACCCACTTCATTCAGCTCCGTACCCACTTCATTCTGCTCCATACCCACTTCATTCTCTCCATACCCACTTCATTCTGCTCCGTCCCCACTTCATTCTGCTCCATACCCACTTCATTCTGCTCCGTACCCACTTCATTCTGCTCCGTACCCACTTCATTCTGCTCCGTACCCTCTTCATTCTGCTCCGTGCCCACTTCATTCTGCTCCGTACCCACTTCATTCTGCTCCGTACCCACTTCATTCTGCTCCGTACCCTCTTCATTCTGCTCCGTGCCCACTTCATTCTGCTCCGTACCCACTTCATTCTGCTCCATTCCCACTTCATTCTGCTCCGTACCCACTTCATTCTGCTCCGTAGCCACTTCATTCTGCACCATACCCACTTCATTCTGCTCCGTACCCACTTCATTCTGCACCATACCCACTTCATTCTGCTCCGTACCCACTTCATTCTGCTCCGTCCCCACTTCATTCTGCTCCATACCCACTTCATTCTGCTCCGTACCCACTTCATTCTGCACCATACCCACTTCATTCTGCACCGTACCCACTTCATTCTGCTCCGTACCCACTTCATTCTGCACCATACCCACTTCATTCTGCTCCATACCCACTTCATTCTGCTCCGTACCCACTTCATTCTGCACCATACCCACTTCATTCTGCTCCGTACCCACTTCATTCTGCTCCGTACCCACTTCATTCTGCTCCGTACCCACTTCATTCTGCTCCGTACCCACTTCATTCTGCACCATACCCACTTCATTCTGCACCGTACCCACTTCATTCTGCACCGTACCCACTTCATTCTGCTCCGTACCCACTTCATTCTGCTCCGTACCCACTTCATTCTGCTCCTTACCCACTTCATTCTGCTCCGTACCCACTTCATTCTGCTCCATACCCACTTCATTCTGCTCCATACCCACTTCATTCTGCTCCTTACCCACTTCATTCTGCTCCTTACCCAATTCATTCTGCTCCGTACCCACTTCATTCTTCTCCGTACCCAATTCATTCTGCTCCGTACCCACTTCATTCTACTCTGTACCCACTTCATTCTGCTCCATACCCACTTCATTCTGCTCCGTACCCACTTCATTCTGCTCCGTACCCACTTCATTCTGCTCCGTGCCCACTTCATTCTGCTCCGTACCCACTTCATTCTGCTCCGTACCCACTTCATTCTGCTCCGTACCCACTTCATTCTGCTCCGCACCCACTTCATTCTGCTCCGTACCCACTTCATTCTGCTCTGCACCCACTTCATTCTGCTCCGTACCCACTTCATTCTGCTCTGCACCCACTTCATTCTGCTCCGTACCCACTTCATTCTGCTCCGCACCCACTTCATTCTGCTCCGTACCCACTTCATTCTGCTCTGCACCCACTTCATTCTGCTCCGTACCCACTTCATTCTGCTCCGTACCCACTTCATTCTGCTCCGTACCCACTTCATTCTGTTCCGTACCCACTTCATTCTGCTCCACACCCACTTCATTCTGCACCGTACCCACTTCATTCTGCTACAGACCCACTTCATTCTGCTCCATACCCACTTCATTCTGCTCCGTACCCACTTCATTCTGCACCATACCCACTTCATTCTGCTCCGTACCCACTCCATTCTGCACCAAACCCACTCCATTCTGCTCCGTACCCACTCCATTCTGCTCCATACCCACTTCATTCTGTTCCGTACCCACTTCATTCTGCACCATACCCACTTCATTCTGCTCCATACCCACTTCATTCTGCTCCGTACCCACTCCATTCTGCTCCATACCCACTTCATTCTGCTCCGTACCCACTTCATTCTGCACCATACCCACTTCATTCTGCTCCATACCCACTCCATTCTGCTCCATACCCACTTCATTCTGCTCCGTACCCACTTCATTCTGCTCCATACCCACTTCATTCTGCTCCGTACCCACTCCATTCTGCTCCATACCCACTCCATTCTGCTCCGTACCCACTTCATTCTGCACCATACCCACTTCATTCTGCACCGTACCCACTTCATTCTGCACCGTACCCACTTCATTCTGCTCCGTACCCACTTCATTCTGCTCCGTACCCACTTCATTCTGCTCCTTACCCACTTCATTCTGCTCCGTACCCACTTCATTCTGCTCCATACCCACTTCATTCTGCTCCTTACCCACTTCATTCTGCTCCTTACCCAATTCATTCTGCTCCGTACCCACTTCATTCTTCTCCGTACCCAATTCATTCTGCTCCGTACCCACTTCATTCTACTCTGTACCCACTTCATTCTGCTCCATACCCACTTCATTCTGCTCCGTACCCACTTCATTCTGCTCCGTACCCACTTCATTCTGCTCCGTGCCCACTTCATTCTGCTCCGTACCCACTTCATTCTGCTCCGTACCCACTTAATTCTGCTCCGTACCCACTTCATTCTGCTCCGCACCCACTTCATTCTGCTCCGTACCCACTTCATTCTGCTCTGCACCCACTTCATTCTGCTCCGTACCCACTTCATTCTGCTCTGCACCCACTTCATTCTGCTCCGTACCCACTTCATTCTGCTCCGCACCCACTTCATTCTGCTCCGTACCCACTTCATTCTGCTCTGCACCCACTTCATTCTGCTCCGTACCCACTTCATTCTGCTCCGTACCCTCTTCATTCTGCTCCATACCCACTTCATTCTGCTCCGTACCCACTTCATTCTGCACCGTACCCACTTCATTCTGCACCGTACCCACTTCATTCTGCACCGTACACAATTCATTCTGCACCATACCCACTTCATTCTGCTCCGTACCCACTTCATTCTGCTCCGTACCCACTTCATTCTGCACCATACCCACTTCATTCTGCTCCGTACCCACTCCATTCTGCTCCGTACCCACTTCATTCTGCACCGTACCCACTTCATTCTGCACAGTGCCCACTCCATTCTGCTCCGTACCCACTTCATTCTGCTCAGTACCCACTTCATTCTGCTCCTTACCCACTTCATTCTGCTCCGTACCCACTCTATTCTGCACTGTACCCACTTCATTCTGCTCCGTACCCACTTCATTCTGCTCCGTACCTACTCTATTCTGCACTGTACCAACTTCATTCTGCTCCGTACCCACTTCATTCTGCACCATACCCAACTTCATTCTGCTCCGTACCCACTTCATTCTGCACCATACCCACTTCATTCTGCTCCGTACCCACTTCATTCTGCTCCGTACCCACTTCATTCTGCTCCGTACCCACTTCATTCTGCTCCGTACCCACTCTATTCTGCACTGTACCCACTTCATTCTGCTCCATACCCACTTCATTCTGCTCCGTACCCACTTCATTCTGCACCATACCCACTTCATTCTGCTCCGTACCCACTTCATTCTGCTCCGTACCCACTTCATTCATGCTCCGTACCCACTTCATTCTGCACCATACCCACTTCATTCTGCTCCATACCCACTCCATTCTGCACCAAACCCACTCCATTCTGCTCCGTACCCACTCCATTCTGCTCCATACCCACTTCATTCTGCTCCGTACCCACTTCATTCTGCACCATACCCACTTCATTCTGCTCCATACCCACTTCATTCTGCTCCGTACCCACTTCATTCTGCTCCGTACCCTCTTCATTCTTCTCCGTACCCACTTCATTCTGCTCTGTACCCACTCCATTCTGCTCCGTACCCACTTCATTCTGCTCCGTACCCACTTCATTCTGCTCCGTACCCACTTCATTCTGCTCCGTACCCACTTCATTCTGCTCCGTACCTACTTCATTCTGCTCCGTACCCACTTCATTCTGCTCCGTACCCACTTCATTCTGCTCCGTACCCACTTCATTCTGTTCCGTACCCACTTCATTCTGCTCCACACCCACTTCATTCTGCACCGTACCCACTTCATTCTGCTACAGACCCACTTCATTCTGCTCCATACCCACTTCATTCTGCTCCGTACCCACTTCATTCTGCACCATACCCACTTCATTCTGCTCCGTACCCACTCCATTCTGCACCAAACCCACTCCATTCTGCTCCGTACCCACTCCATTCTGCTCCATACCCACTTCATTCTGTTCCGTACCCACTTCATTCTGCACCATACCCACTTCATTCTGCTCCATACCCACTTCATTCTGCTCCGTACCCACTCCATTCTGCTCCATACCCACTTCATTCTGCTCCGTACCCACTTCATTCTGCACCATACCCACTTCATTCTGCTCCATACCCACTCCATTCTGCTCCATACCCACTTCATTCTGCTCCGTACCCACTTCATTCTGCTCCATACCCACTTCATTCTGCTCCGTACCCACTCCATTCTGCTCCATACCCACTCCATTCGGCTCCGTATCCACTTCATTCTGCTCCGTACCCACTTCATTCTGCTCCGTACCCACTTCATTCTGCTCCGTACCCACTTCATTCTGCTCCATACCCACTTCATTCTGCACCGTACCCACTTCATTCTGCTCCGTACCCACTTCATTCTGCTCCGTACCCACTTCATTCTGCTCCGTACCCACTCTATTCTGCACTGTACCCACTTCATTCTGCTCCATACCCACTTCATTCTGCTCCGTACCCACTTCATTCTGCACCATACCCACTTCATTCTGCTCCGTACCCACTTCATTCTGCTCCGTACCCACTTCATTCTCTCCATACCCACTTCATTCTGCTCCGTCCCCACTTCATTCTGCTCCATACCCACTTCATTCTGCTCCGTACCCACTTCATTCTGCTCCGTACCCACTTCATTCTGCTCCGTACCCTCTTCATTCTGCTCCGTGCCCACTTCATTCTGCTCCGTACCCACTTCATTCTGCTCCGTACCCACTTCATTCTGCTCCGTACCCTCTTCATTCTGCTCCGTGCCCACTTCATTCTGCTCCGTACCCACTTCATTCTGCTCCATTCCCACTTCATTCTGCTCCGTACCCACTTCATTCTGCTCCGTAGCCACTTCATTCTGCACCATACCCACTTCATTCTGCTCCGTACCCACTTCATTCTGCACCATACCCACTTCATTCTGCTCCGTACCCACTTCATTCTGCTCCGTCCCCACTTCATTCTGCTCCATACCCACTTCATTCTGCTCCGTACCCACTTCATTCTGCACCATACCCACTTCATTCTGCACCGTACCCACTTCATTCTGCTCCGTACCCACTTCATTCTGCACCATACCCACTTCATTCTGCTCCATACCCACTTCATTCTGCTCCGTACCCACTTCATTCTGCACCATACCCACTTCATTCTGCTCCGTACCCACTTCATTCTGCTCCGTACCCACTTCATTCTGCTCCGTACCCACTTCATTCTGCTCCGTACCCACTTCATTCTGCACCATACCCACTTCATTCTGCACCGTACCCACTTCATTCTGCACCGTACCCACTTCATTCTGCTCCGTACCCACTTCATTCTGCTCCGTACCCACTTCATTCTGCTCCTTACCCACTTCATTCTGCTCCGTACCCACTTCATTCTGCTCCATACCCACTTCATTCTGCTCCATACCCACTTCATTCTGCTCCTTACCCACTTCATTCTGCTCCTTACCCAATTCATTCTGCTCCGTACCCACTTCATTCTTCTCCGTACCCAATTCATTCTGCTCCGTACCCACTTCATTCTACTCTGTACCCACTTCATTCTGCTCCATACCCACTTCATTCTGCTCCGTACCCACTTCATTCTGCTCCGTACCCACTTCATTCTGCTCCGTGCCCACTTCATTCTGCTCCGTACCCACTTCATTCTGCTCCGTACCCACTTCATTCTGCTCCGTACCCACTTCATTCTGCTCCGCACCCACTTCATTCTGCTCCGTACCCACTTCATTCTGCTCTGCACCCACTTCATTCTGCTCCGTACCCACTTCATTCTGCTCTGCACCCACTTCATTCTGCTCCGTACCCACTTCATTCTGCTCCGCACCCACTTCATTCTGCTCCGTACCCACTTCATTCTGCTCTGCACCCACTTCATTCTGCTCCGTACCCACGTCATTCTGCTCCGTACCCACTTCATTCTGCTCCGTACCCACTTCATTCTGTTCCGTACCCACTTCATTCTGCTCCACACCCACTTCATTCTGCACCGTACCCACTTCATTCTGCTACAGACCCACTTCATTCTGCTCCATACCCACTTCATTCTGCTCCGTACCCACTTCATTCTGCACCATACCCACTTCATTCTGCTCCGTACCCACTCCATTCTGCACCAAACCCACTCCATTCTGCTCCGTACCCACTCCATTCTGCTCCATACCCACTTCATTCTGTTCCGTACCCACTTCATTCTGCACCATACCCACTTCATTCTGCTCCATACCCACTTCATTCTGCTCCGTACCCACTCCATTCTGCTCCATACCCACTTCATTCTGCTCCGTACCCACTTCATTCTGCACCATACCCACTTCATTCTGCTCCATACCCACTCCATTCTGCTCCATACCCACTTCATTCTGCTCCGTACCCACTTCATTCTGCTCCATACCCACTTCATTCTGCTCCGTACCCACTCCATTCTGCTCCATACCCACTCCATTCTGCTCCGTACCCACTTCATTCTGCACCATACCCACTTCATTCTGCACCGTACCCACTTCATTCTGCACCGTACCCACTTCATTCTGCTCCGTACCCACTTCATTCTGCTCCGTACCCACTTCATTCTGCTCCTTACCCACTTCATTCTGCTCCGTACCCACTTCATTCTGCTCCATACCCACTTCATTCTGCTCCTTACCCACTTCATTCTGCTCCTTACCCAATTCATTCTGCTCCGTACCCACTTCATTCTTCTCCGTACCCAATTCATTCTGCTCCGTACCCACTTCATTCTACTCTGTACCCACTTCATTCTGCTCCATACCCACTTCATTCTGCTCCGTACCCACTTCATTCTGCTCCGTACCCACTTCATTCTGCTCCGTGCCCACTTCATTCTGCTCCGTACCCACTTCATTCTGCTCCGTACCCACTTAATTCTGCTCCGTACCCACTTCATTCTGCTCCGCACCCACTTCATTCTGCTCCGTACCCACTTCATTCTGCTCTGCACCCACTTCATTCTGCTCCGTACCCACTTCATTCTGCTCTGCACCCACTTCATTCTGCTCCGTACCCACTTCATTCTGCTCCGCACCCACTTCATTCTGCTCCGTACCCACTTCATTCTGCTCTGCACCCACTTCATTCTGCTCCGTACCCACTTCATTCTGCTCCGTACCCTCTTCATTCTGCTCCATACCCACTTCATTCTGCTCCGTACCCACTTCATTCTGCACCGTACCCACTTCATTCTGCACCGTACCCACTTCATTCTGCACCGTACACAATTCATTCTGCACCATACCCACTTCATTCTGCTCCGTACCCACTTCATTCTGCTCCGTACCCACTTCATTCTGCACCATACCCACTTCATTCTGCTCCGTACCCACTCCATTCTGCTCCGTACCCACTTCATTCTGCACCGTACCCACTTCATTCTGCACAGTGCCCACTCCATTCTGCTCCGTACCCACTTCATTCTGCTCAGTACCCACTTCATTCTGCTCCTTACCCACTTCATTCTGCTCCGTACCCACTCTATTCTGCACTGTACCCACTTCATTCTGCTCCGTACCCACTTCATTCTGCTCCGTACCCACTCTATTCTGCACTGTACCAACTTCATTCTGCTCCGTACCCAACTTCATTCTGCTCCGTACCCACTTCATTCTGCACCATACCCACTTCATTCTGCTCCGTACCCACTTCATTCTGCTCCGTACCCACTTCATTCTGCTCCGTACCCACTTCATTCTGCTCCGTAGCCACTCTATTCTGCACTGTACCCACTTCATTCTGCTCCATACCCACTTCATTCTGCTCCGTACCCACTTCATTCTGCACCATACCCACTTCATTCTGCTCCGTACCCACTTCATTCTGCTCCGTACCCACTTCATTCATGCTCCGTACCCACTTCATTCTGCACCATACCCACTTCATTCTGCTCCATACCCACTCCATTCTGCACCAAACCCACTCCATTCTGCTCCGTACCCACTCCATTCTGCTCCATACCCACTTCATTCTGCTCCGTACCCACTTCATTCTGCACCATACCCACTTCATTCTGCTCCATACCCACTTCATTCTGCTCCGTACCCACTTCATTCTGCTCCGTACCCTCTTCATTCTTCTCCGTACCCACTTCATTCTGCTCTGTACCCACTCCATTCTGCTCCGTACCCACTTCATTCTGCTCCGTACCCACTTCATTCTGCTCCGTACCCACTTCATTCTGCTCCGTACCCACTTCATTCTGCTCCGTACCTACTTCATTCTGCTCCGTACCCACTTCATTCTGCTCCGTACCCACTTCATTCTGCTCCGTACCCACTTCATTCTGTTCCGTACCCACTTCATTCTGCTCCACACCCACTTCATTCTGCACCGTACCCACTTCATTCTGCTACAGACCCACTTCATTCTGCTCCATACCCACTTCATTCTGCTCCGTACCCACTTCATTCTGCACCATACCCACTTCATTCTGCTCCGTACCCACTCCATTCTGCACCAAACCCACTCCATTCTGCTCCGTACCCACTCCATTCTGCTCCATACCCACTTCATTCTGTTCCGTACCCACTTCATTCTGCACCATACCCACTTCATTCTGCTCCATACCCACTTCATTCTGCTCCGTACCCACTCCATTCTGCTCCATACCCACTTCATTCTGCTCCGTACCCACTTCATTCTGCACCATACCCACTTCATTCTGCTCCATACCCACTCCATTCTGCTCCATACCCACTTCATTCTGCTCCGTACCCACTTCATTCTGCTCCATACCCACTTCATTCTGCTCCGTACCCACTCCATTCTGCTCCATACCCACTCCATTCGGCTCCGTATCCACTTCATTCTGCTCCGTACCCACTTCATTCTGCTCCGTACCCACTTCATTCTGCTCCGTACCCACTTCATTCTGCTCCATACCCACTTCATTCTGCACCGTACCCACTTCATTCTGCTCCGTACCCACTTCATTCTGCTCCGTACCCACTTCATTCTGCTCCGTACCCACTCTATTCTGCACTGTACCCACTTCATTCTGCTCCATACCCACTTCATTCTGCTCCGTACCCACTTCATTCTGCACCATACCCACTTCATTCTGCTCCGTACCCACTTCATTCTGCTCCGTACCCACTTCATTCTGCTCCATACCCACTTCATTCTGCTCCGTACCCACTTCATTCTGCTCCGTACCCACTTTATTCAGCTCCGTACCTACTTCATTCAGCTCCGTACCGACTTCATTCTGCTCCGTACCCACTTCATTCTGCACCGTACCCACTTCATTCTGCACCGTACACAATTCATTCTGCTCCATACCCACTTCATTCTGCACCGTACCCACTTCATTCTGCACCGTACCCACTTCATTCTGCTCCGTACCCACTTCATTCTGCTCCGTACCCACTTCATTCTGCTCCGTACCCACTTCATTCTGCTCCGTACCCACTTTATTCAGCTCCGTACCTACTTCATTCAGCTCCGTACCGACTTCATTCTGCTCCGTACCCACTTCATTCTGCTCCGTACCCACTTCATTCTGCTCCGTACCCACTTCATTCTGCTCCGTACCCACTTTATTCAGCTCCGTACCTACTTCATTCAGCTCCGTACCGACTTCATTCTGCTCCGTACCCACTTCATTCTGCACCGTACCCACTTCATTCTGCTCCGTACCCACTTCATTCTGCTCCGTACCCACTTCATTCTGCTCCGTACCCACTTCACTCTGCTCCGTACCCACTTCATTCTGCACCATACCCACTTCATTCTGCTCCGTACCCACTCCATTCTGCTCCGTACCCACTTCATTCTGCTCAGTACCCACTTCATTCTGCACCGTACCCACTTCATTCTGCACAGTACCCACTCCATTCTGCTCTGTACCCACTTCATTCTGCTCAGTACCCACTTCATTCTGCTCCGTACCCACTTCATTCTGCTCCATACCCACTCCATTCTGCACCAAACCCACTCCATTCTGCTCCGTACCCACTCCATTCTGCTCCATACCCACTTCATTCTGTTCCGTACCCACTTCATTCTGCACCATACCCACTTCATTCTGCTCCATACCCACTTCATTCTGCTCCGTACCCACTTCACTCTGCTCCATACCCACTCCATTCGGCTCCGTATGCACTTCATTCTGCACCGTACCCACTTCATTCTGCTCCGTACCCACTTCATTCTGCTCTGTACCCACTTCATTCTGCTCCGTACCCACTTCATTCTGCTCCGTACCCACTTCATTCTGCTCCGTACCCTCTTCATTCTTCTCCGTACCCACTTCATTCTGCTCTGTACCCACTCCATTCTGCTCCGTACCCACTTCATTCTGCTCTGTACCCACTTCATTCTGCTCCGTACCCACTTCATTCTGCTCCATACCCACTCCATTCGGCTCCGTATCCACTTCATTCTGCTCCGTACCCACTTCATTCTGCTCTGTACCCACTTCATTCTGCTCCGTACCCACTTCATTCTGCTCCGTACCCACTTCATTCTGCTCCGTACCCTCTTCATTCTTCTCCGTACCCACTTACATAGAACATAGAACATAGAAAGCCACAGCACAAACAGGCCCTTCGGCCCACAAGTTGCGCCGATCACATCCCCACCTCTAGGCCTATCTATAGCCCTCAATCCCATTAAATCCCATGTACTCATCCAGAAGTCTCTTAAAAGACCCCAACGAGTTTGCCTCCACCACCACCGACGTCAGCCGATTCCACTCACCCACCACCCTCTGAGTGAAAAACGTACCCCTGACATCCCCCCTGTACCTACCCCCCAGCACCTTAAACCTGTGTCCTCTCGTAGCAACCATTTCAGCCCTTGGAAATAGCCTCTGAGAGTCCACCCTATCCAGACCCCTCAACATCTTGTAAACCTCTATCAGGTCACCTCTCATCCTTCGTCTCTCCAGGGAGAAGAGACCAAGCTCCCTCAACCTATCCTCATAAGGCATACCCCCCAATCCAGGCAACATCCTTGTAAATCTCCTCTGCACCCTTTCAATGGCTTCAACATCTTTCCTGTAATGAGGTGACCAGAACTGCGCGCAGTACTCCAAGTGGGGTCTAACCAGGGTCCTATAAAGCTGCAGCATTATCTCCCGACTCCTAAACTCAATCCCTCGATTAATGAAGGCTAGTACGCCATACGCCTTCTTGACCGCATCCTCCACCTGCGAGGCCGATTTAAGAGTCCTATGGACCCGGACCCCAAGGTCCTTCTGATCCTCTACACTGCTAAGAATGGTACCCTTCATTTTATACTGCTGCTCCATCCCATTGGATCTGCCAAAATGGATCACCACACACTTATCCGGGTTGAAGTCCATCTGCCACTTCTCCGCCCAGTCTTGCATTCTATCTATGTCTCGCTGCAACTTCTGACATCCCTCCAAACTATCCACAACACCACCTACCTTGGTGTCGTCAGCAAACTTACCAACCCATCCCTCCACTTCCTCATCCAGGTCATTTATGAAAATGACAAACAGCAAGGGTCCCAGAACAGATCCCTGGGGCACTCCACTGGTCACTGACCTCCATGCAGAGAAAGACCCCTCCACAGCCACTCTCTGCCTTCTGCAGGCAAGCCAGTTCTGGATCCACAAGGCAACAGCCCCTTGGATCCCATGCCCTCTCACTTTCTCAAGAAGTCTTGCATGGGGGACCTTATCGAACGCTTTGCTGAAGTCCATATAGACCACATCCACCGCTCTTCCTTCGTCAATGTGCTTGGTCACATTTTCAAAGAACTCAACCAGGCTCGTAAGGCACGACCTGCCCCTGACAAAGCCGTGCTGACTACTTTTGATCATACTAAACTTCTCTAGATGATCATAAATCCTGTCTCTCAGGATCCTCTCCATCAACTTACCAACCACTGAGGTTAGACTCACCGGTCGGTAATTTCCCGGGCTGTCCCTGTTCCCTTTCTTGAATATAGGGACCACATCCGCAATCCTCCAATCCTCCGGAACCTCTCCCGTCTCCATCGACGATGCAAAGATCATCGCCAAAGGCTCCGCAATCTCCTCCCTCGCCTCCCACAGTAACCTGGGGTACATCCCATCCGGTCCCGGCGACTTACCAACCTTGATGCCATTCAATAGTTCCAACACATCCTCTTTCTTTATGTCCACATGCTCGATCCTTTCTGTCCTCCGCAATCCAGCAGTACAACCACCCAGATCCCTTTCCACCGTGAATACCGAGGTAAAGTATTCATTAAGCACCTCCGCCATTTCTAACGGTTCCGCACAAACTTTTCCCCCTTCACCTTTTAAGGGTCCTATGCCTTCACATCTCATCCTTTTCCTCTTGACATATTTGTAGAAAGCCTTGGGATTCTCCTTAATCTTACCCGCCAAGGTCTTCTCATGACCCCTTCTCGCTCTCCTAATTTCCTTCTTAAGCTCCTTCCTACATCGCGTATACTCCTCTAAATCCTTAACACCTCCTAGCTCTCTGAACCTTCTGTACGCCTCTCTTTTCTTATTCACCAGGTTCATCACAACCTTCGTGCACCACGGTTCCCGTACCCTACCAACACCCCCCTGTCTCATCGGAACGTTGTCATGCAGAGCTCCAGACAAACATTCCTTGAAAATCCTCCACTTTCCTTCGGTACTTTTCCCCAAGAATGCCTCCTTCCAATTTACCCGTCTAATTTCCTCCCTGATGACACTGTATTTCCCTTTACTCCAGAGAAACACTTTCCTAGCCTGCCTGACCCTATCTCTTTCCAATGCTATCGTGAAGGAGATAGAATTATGATCGCTATCCCCAAGATGCTCACCCACCGAGAGATCCTCCACCTGTCCAGGTTCATTAGCCAGCACCAGATCAAGAACAGCCTCTCCTCTAGTAGGCTTATCCACATACTGTGTCAGGAAACTCTCCTGGACACACCGAACAAACTCCTCTCCATCCAAACCCCTAGCCCTAGGGATATTCCAATCTATGTTTGGGAAATTAAAATCTCCCATCACGACAACTCTGTTATTCCTACATCTCTCCAGGATCTGTTTCCCCATCTGCTCCTCAACATCTCTGTTACTATTGGGCGGCCTATAGAAAACACCCAGCAAAGTTACCGACCCCTTCCTGTTCCTAACCTCCACCCACAGAGATTCCGTAGTCAGTCCCTCCACGGCGTCCACCTTCTCTACAGCCGTGACACTATCCCTGATCAACAGTGCCACTCCCCCCCCTCTCTTGCCTCCCTCCCTGTCCTTCCTGAAACATCTAAAACCCGGCACCTGAAGCACCCAGTCCTGTCCCTGAGACATCCAAGTCTCCGTAATGGCCACCACATCACAATTCGAAGCAGCAATCCACGCTCCAAGCTCATCCACTTTATTCACTACACTCCTGGCATTAAAATAGACACATCTCAGACCTTCAGCCTGAGCACTTCCCTTCTCCCTCACTTCATTCTGCTCTGTACCCACTCCATTCTGCTCCGTACCCACTTCATTCTGCTCTGTACCCACTTCATTCTGCTCCGTACCTACTTCATTCTGCTCCGTACCCACTTCATTCTGCTCCGTTCCCACTTCATTCTGCTCCGTACCCACTTCATTCTGTTCCGTACCCACTTCATTCTGCTCCGTACCCACTTCATTCTGCTCCGTACCCACTTCATTCTGCTCCGTACCCACTTCATTCTGCTCTGTACCCACTTCATTCTGCTCTGTACCCACTTCATTCTGCTCCGTTCCCACTTCATTCTGCTCCGTACCCACTTCATTCTGTTCCGTACCCACTTCATTCTGCTCCGTACCCACTTCATTCTGCTCCGTACCCACTTCATTCTGTTCCGTACCACTTCATTCTGCTCCGTACCCACTTCATTCTGCTCCGTACCCACTTCATTCTGCTCCGTACCCACTTCATTCTGCTCCGTACCCACTTCATTCTGCTCCATACCCACTTCATTCTGCTCCATACCCACTTCATTCTGCTCCGTACCCACTTCATTCTGCACCATACCCACTTCCTTCTGCTCCATACCCACTCCATTCTGCACCAAACCCACTCCATTCTGCTCCGTACCCACTCCATTCTGCTCCATACCCACTTCATTCTGCTCCGTACCCACTTCATTCTGTTCCGTACCCACTTCATTCTGCTCTGTACCCACTTCATTCTGCTCCGTACCCACTTCATTCTGCTCCATACCCACTTCATTCTGCTCCGTACCCACTTCATTCTGCTCCATACCCATTTCATTCTGCACCATACCCACTTCATTCTGCTCCATACCCACTTCATTCTGCTCCGTACCCACTTCATTCTGCTCCGTACCCACTTCATTCTGCTCCGTACCCACTTCATTCTGCTCCGTACCCACTTCATTCTGCTCCGTACCCACTTCATTCTGCTCCGTACCTACTTTATTCAGCTCCGTACCTACTTCATTCAGCTCCGTACCGACATCATTCTGCTCCATACCCACTTCATTCAGCTCCGTACCCACTTCATTCTGCTCCATACCCACTTCATTCTGCTCCGTACCCACTTCATTCTGCTCCGTACCCACTTCATTCTGCTCCGTCCCCACTTCATTCTGCACCATTCCCACTTCATTCTGCTCCGTACCCACTTCATTCTGCTCCGTACCCACTTCATTCTGCTCCGTCCCCACTTCATTCTGCACCATTCCCACTTCATTCTGCTCCGTACCCACTTCATTCTGCTCCGTACCCACTTCATTCTGCTCCATACCCACTTCATTCTGCTCCTTACCCACTTCATTCTGCTCCGTACCCAATTCATTCTGCTCCGTCCCCACTTCATTCTGCACCATTCCCACTTCATTCTGCTCCATACCCACTTCATTCTGCTCTGTACCCTCTTCATTCTGCTCCATACCCACTTCATTCTGCTCCGTACCCACTTCATTCTGCTCCGTACCCACTTCATTCTGCTCCGTACCCACTTCATTCTGCTCCGTACCCACTTCATTCTGCTCCGTACCCAACTCATTCTGCTCCATACCCACTTCATTCTGCTCCGTACCCACTTCATTCTGCTCCGTATCCACTTCATTCTGCTCCGTACCCACTTCATTCTGCTCCGTACCCACTTCATTCTGCTCCGTACCCACTTCATTCTGCTCCGCACCCACTTCATTCTGCTCCGTACCCACTTCATTCTGCTCCGCACCCACTTCATTCTGCTCCGTACCCAACTTCATTCTGCTCCGTACCCACTTCATTCTGCTCCATACCCACTTCATTCTGCTCCGTACCCACTTCATTCTGCACCATACCCACTTCATTCTGCTCCGTACCCACTTCATTCTGCTCCGTACCCACTTCATTCTTGCTCCGTACCCACTTCATTCTGCACCATACCCACTTCATTCTGCTCCATACCCACTCCATTCTGCACCAAACCCACTCCATTCTGCTCCATACCCACTTCATTCTGCTCCGTACCCACTTCATTCTGCACCATACCCACTTCATTCTGCTCCGTACCCACTTCATTCTGCACCGTACCCACTTCATTCTGCTCCGTACCCACTTCATTCTGCTCCGTACCCTCTTCATTCTTCTCCGTACCCACTTCATTCTGCTCTGTACCCACTCCATTCTGCTCCGTACCCACTTCATTCTGCTCCGTACCCACTTCATTCTGCTCCGTACCCACTTCATTCTGCTCCGTACCCACTTCATTCTGCTCCATACCTACTTCATTCTGCTCCGTACCCACTTCATTCTGCTCCGTATCCACTTCATTCTGCTCCGTACCCACTTCATTCTGCTCCGTATCCACTTCATTCTGTTCCGTACCCACTTCATTCTGCTCCATACCCACTTCATTCTGCACCGTACCCACTTCATTCTGCTACAGACCCACTTCATTCTGCTCCATACCCACTTCATTCTGCTCCATACCCACTTCATTCTGCTCCGTACCCACTCCATTCTGCTCCATACCCACTTCATTCTGTTCCGTACCCACTTCATTCTGCACCATACCCACTTCATTCTGCTCCATACCCACTTCATTCTGCTCCATACCCACTTCATTCTGCTCCGTACCCACTTCATTCTGCTCCGTACCCACTTCACTCTGCTCCATACCCACTCCATTCGGCTCCGTATCCACTTCATTCTGCTCCGTACCCACTTCATTCTGCTCCGTACCCACTTCACTCTGCTCCATACCCACTCCATTCGGCTCCGTATCCACTTCATTCTGCTCCGTACCCACTTCATTCTGCTCCGTACCCACTTCATTCTGCACCATACCCACTTCATTCTGCTCCATACCCACTTCATTCTGCTCCGTACCCACTTTATTCAGCTCCGTACCTACTTCATTCAGCTCCGTACCGACTTCATTCTGCTCCATACCCACTTCATTCTGCACCGTACCCACTTCATTCTGCACCGTACACAATTCATTCTGCTCCATACCCACTTCATTCTGCACCATACCCACTTCATTCTGCTCCGTACCCACTTCACTCTGCTCCGTACCCACTTCATTCTGCACCATACCAACTTCATTCTGCTCCGTACCCACTCCATTCTGCTCCGTACCCACTTCATTCTGCACCGTACCCACTTCATTCTGCACAGTACCCACTCCATTCTGCTCCGTACCCACTTCATTCTGCTCAGTACCCACTTCATTCTGCTCCTTACCCACTTCATTCTGCTCCGTACCCACTCTATTCTGCACTGTACCCACTTCATTCTGCTCCGTACCCACTTCATTCTGCTCCGTACCCACTCTATTCTGCACTGTACCCACTTCATTCTGCTCCGTACCCACTCCATTCTGTTCCATACCCACTTCATTCTGCACCGTACCCACTTCATTCTGCACAGTACCCACTCCATTCTGCTCCGTACCCACTTCATTCTGCTCAGTACCCACTTCATTCTGCTCCTTACCCACTTCATTCTGCTCCATACCCACTTCATTCTGCTCCGTACCCACTCTATTCTGCACTGTACCCACTTCATTCTGCTCCGTACCCACTTCATTCTGCTCCGTACCCACTTCATTCTGCACCATACCCAACTTCATTCTGCTCCGTACCCACTTCATTCTGCTCCGTACCCACTTCATTCTGCTCCGTACCCACTTCATTCTGCTCCGTACCCACTTCATTCTGCTCCGTACCCACTTCATTCTGCTCCGTACCCACTCTATTCTGCACTGTACCCACTTCATTCTGCTCTGTACCCACTTCATTCTGCTCCGTACCCACTTCATTCTGCTCTGTACCCATTTCATTCTGCACCATACCCAACTTCATTCTGCTCCGTACCCACTTCATTCTGCTCCGTACCCACTTCATTCTGCTCCGTACCCACTTCATTCTTGCTCCGTACCCACTTCATTCTGCACCGTACCCACTTCATTATTGCTCCGTACCCACTTCATTCTGCTCCGTACCCACTTCATTCTTGCTCCGTACCCACTTCATTCTTGCTCCGTACCCACTTCATTCTGCACCGTACCCACTTCATTCTTGCTCCGTACCCACTTCATTCATGCTCCGTACCCACTTCATTCTTGCTCCGTACCCACTTCATTCTGCTCCGTACCCACTTCATTCTTGCTCCGTACCCACTTCATTCTTGCTCCGTACCCACTTCATTCTGCACCGTACCCACTTCATTCTTGCTCCGTACCCACTTCATTCTGCACCGTACCCACTTCATTCTGCACCGTACCCACTTCATTCTGCACCATACCCACTTCATTCTGCTCCACACCCACTCCATTCTGCACCAAACCCACTCCATTCTGCTCCGTACCCACTCCATTCTGCTCCATACCCACTTCATTCTGCTCCGTACCCACTTCATTCTGCTCCGTACCCACTTCATTCTGCACCATACCCACTTCATTCTGCTCCATACCCACTTCATTCTGCTCCGTACCCACTTCATTCTGCTCCGTACCCTCTTCATTCTTCTCCGTACCCACTTCATTCTGCTCCGTACCCACTTCATTCTGCTCCGTACCCACTTCATTCTGCACCATACCCACTTCATTCTGCTCCGTACCCACTTCATTCTGCTCCGTACCCACTTCATTCTGCTCTGTACCCACTCCATTCTGCTCCGTACCCACTTCATTCTGCTCTGTACCCACTCCATTCTGCTCCGTACCCACTTCATTCTGCACCATACCCACTTCATTCTCTCCATACCCACTTCATTCTGCTCCGTACCCACTTCATTCTGCTCCGTACCCACTTCATTCTGCTCCGTACCTACTTCATTCTGCTCCGTACCCACTTCATTCTGCTCCGTTCCCACTTCATTCTGCTCCGTACCCACTTCATTCTGCTCCATACCCACTTCATTCTGCACCGTACCCACTTCATTCTGCTCCGTACCCACTTCATTCTGCTCCGTACCCACTTCATTCTGCTCCATACCCACTTCATTCTGCTCCGTACCCACTTCATTCTGCACCATACCCACTTCATTCTGCTCCATACCCACTCCATTCTGCACCAAACCCACTCCATTCTGCTCCGTTCCCACTTCATTCTGCTCCGTACCCACTTCATTCTGTTCCGTACCCACTTCATTCTGCTCCGTACCCACTTCATTCTGCTCCATACCCACTCCATTCTGCACCAAACCCACTCCATTCTGCACCATTCCCACTTCATTCTGTTCCGTACCCACTTCATTCTGCTCCATACCCACTTCATTCTGCTCCGTTCCCACTTCATTCTGCTCCGTACCCACTTCATTCTGCACCGTACCCACTTCATTCTGCTCCGTACCCACTTCATTCTGCTCCATACCCACTTCATTCTGCTCCATACCCACTTCATTCTGCTCCGTACCCACTTCATTCTGCTCCATACCCACTCCATTCTGCACCAAACCCACTCCATTCTGCTCCGTTCCCACTTCATTCTGCTCCGTACCCACTTCATTCTGTTCCGTACCCACTTCATTCTGCTCCATACCCACTTCATTCTGCTCCGTTCCCACTTCATTCTGCTCCGTACCCACTTCATTCTGCTCCGTACCCACTTCATTCTGCACCAAACCCACTCCATTCTGCTCCGTTCCCACTTCATTCTGCTCCGTACCCACTTCATTCTGTTCCGTACCCACTTCATTCTGCTCCATACCCACTTCATTCTGCTCCGTACCCACTTCATTCTGCTCCATACCCACTTCATTCTGCTCCGTGCCCACTTCATTCTGCTCCGTACCCACTTCACTCTGCTCCGTACCCACTTCACTCTGCCCCATACCCACTCCATTCGGCTCCGTATCCACTTCATTCTGCTCCGTACCCACTTCATTCTGCACCGTACCCACTTCATTCTGCTCCGTACCCACTTCATTCTGCTCCGTACCCACTTCATTCAGCTCCGTACCCACTTCATTCAGCTCCGTACCCACTTCATTCTGCTCCGTACCCACTTCATTCTGCTCCGTACCCACTTCATTCAGCTCCGTACCCACTTCATTCTGCTCCATACCCACTTCATTCTGCTCCATACCCACTTCATTCTGCTCCATACCCACTTCATTCTGCTCCATACCCACTTCATTCTGCTCCATACCCACTTCATTCTGCTCCGTACCCACTTCATTCTGCTCCGTCCCCACTTCATTCTGCTCCGTACCCACTTCATTCTGCACCATTCCCACTTCATTCTGCTCCGTACCCACTTCATTCTGCACCATACCCACTTCATTCTGCTCCTTACCCACTTCATTCTGCACCATTCCCACTTCATTCTGCTCGGTACCCACTTCATTCTGCACCATTCCCACTTCATTCTGCTCCGTACCCACTTCATTCTGCACCATACCCACTTCATTCTGCTCCGTACCCACTTCATTCTGCTCCGTACCCACTTCATTCTGCTCTGCACCCACTTCATTCTCTCCATACCCACTTCATTCTGCTCCGTACCTTCTTCATTCTGCTCCGTACCCACTTCATTCTCTCCATACCCACTTCATTCTGCTCCGTACCCTCTTCATTCTGCTCCGTACCCACTTCATTCTGCTCCGTACCCACTTCATTCTGCTCCGTACCCACTTCATTCTGCACCATACACACTTCATTCTGCTCCGTACCCACTTCATTCTGCTCCGTACCCACTTCATTCTGCACCATACCCACTTCATTCTGCTCCGTACCCACTTCACTCTGCTCCGTACCCACTTCATTCTGCACCATACCCACTTCATTCTGCTCCGTACCCACTTCACTCTGCTCCGTACCCACTTCATTCTGCTCCGTACCCACTTCATTCTGCACAGTACCCACTCCATTCTGCTCCGTACCCACTTCATTCTGCTCAGTACCCACTTCATTCTGCTCCTTACCCACTTCATTCTGCTCCGTACCCACTTCATTCTGCTCCGTACCCACTTCATTCAGCTCCGTACCCACTTCCTTCTGCTCCGTACCCACTCTATTCTGCACTGTACGCACTTCATTCTGCTCCGTACCCACTTCATTCTGCACCATACCCAACTTCATTCTGCACCGTACCCACTTCATTCTGCTCCGTACCCACTTCATTCTGCTCCGTACCCACTTTATTCAGCTCCGTACCCACTTCATTCAGCTCCGTACCCACTTCATTCTGCTCCGTACCCACTTCATTCAGCTCCGTACCCACTTCATTCTGCACCAAACCCACTTCATTCTGCTCCGTACCCACTTCATTCTGCTCCGTACCCACTTCATTCTGCTCCGTACCCACTTCATTCTGCTCTGTACCCACTCCATTCTGCTCCGTACCCACTTCATTCTGCTCTGTACCCACTCCATTCTGCACCATACCCACTTCATTCTGCTCCGTACCCACTTCATTCTGCTCTGTACCCACTCCATTCTGCTCCGTACCCACTTCATTCTCTCCATACCCACTTCATTCTGCTCCGTACCCACTTCATTCTGCTCCGTACCCACTTCATTCTGCTCCGTACCCACTTCATTCTGCTCCGTACCCACTTCATTCTGCTCCGTACCCACTTCATTCTGCACCGTACCCACTTCATTCTGCTCTGTACCCACTCCATTCTGCTCCGTACCCACTTCATTCTCTCCATACCCACTTCATTCTGCTCCGTACCCACTTCATTCTGCTCCGTACCCACTTCATTCTGCTCCGTACCCACTTCATTCTGCACCGTACCCACTTCATTCTGCTCCGTACCCACTTCATTCTGCTCTGCACCCACTTCATTCTGCTCCGTACCTACTTCATTCTGCTCCGTACCCACTTCATTCTGCTCCGTTCCCACTTCATTCTGCTCCGTACCCACTTCATTCTGCTCCATACCCACTTCATTCTGCACCGTACCCACTTCATTCTGCTCCATACCCACTTCATTCTGCTCCGTACCCACTTCATTCTGCACCATACCCACTTCATTCTGCTCCATACCCACTCCATTCTGCACCAAACCCACTCCATTCTGCTCCGTTCCCACTTCATTCTGCTCCGTACCCACTTCATTCTGTTCCGTACCCACTTCATTCTGCTCCGTACCCACTTCATTCTGCTCCATACCCACTCCATTCTGCACCAAACCCACTCCATTCTGCTCCGTTCCCACTTCATTCTGCTCTGTACCCACTTCATTCTGTTCCGTACCCACTTCATTCTGCTCCATACCCACTTCATTCTGCACCAAACCCACTCCATTCTGCTCCGTTCCCACTTCATTCTGCTCCGTACCCACTTCATTCTGCTCCGTTCCCACATCATTCTGCTCCGTACCCACTTCATTCTGCTCCGTACCCACTTCATTCTGTTCCGTACCCACTTCATTCTGCTCCATACCCACTTCATTCTGCTCCGTTCCCACTTCATTCTGCTCCGTACCCACTTCATTCTGCACCGTACCCACTTCATTCTGCTCCATACCCACTTCATTCTGCTCCATACCCACTTCATTCTGCTCCGTACCCACTTCATTCTGCTCCATACCCACTCCATTCTGCACCAAACCCACTCCATTCTGCTCCGTTCCCACTTCATTCTGCTCCGTACCCACTTCATTCTGTTCCGTACCCACTTCATTCTGCTCCATACCCACTTCATTCTGCTCCGTTCCCACTTCATTCTGCTCCGTACCCACCTCATTCTGCTCCGTGCCCACTTCATTCTGCTCCGTACCCACTTCACTCTGCTCCGTACCCACTTCGCTCTGCTCCATACCCACTCCATTCGGCTCCGTATCCACTTCATTCTGCTCCGTACCCACTTCATTCTGCACCGTACCCACTTCATTCTGCTCTGTACCCACTTCATTCTGCTCCGTACCCACTTTATTCAGCTCCGTACCCACTTCATTCAGCTCCGTACCCACTTCATTCTGCTCCGTACCCACTTCATTCAGCTCCGTACCCACTTCATTCTGCTCCATACCCACTTCATTCTGCTCCATACCCACTTCATTCTGCTCCATACCCACTTCATTCTGCCCCATACCCACTTCATTCTGCTCCGTACCCACTTCATTCTGCTCCGTACCCACTTTATTCAGCTCCGTACCCACTTCATTCAGCTCCGTACCCACTTCATTCTGCTCCGTACCCACTTCATTCAGCTCCGTACCCACTTCATTCTGCTCCATACCCACTTCATTCTGCTCCATACCCACTTCATTCTGCTCCATACCCACTTCATTCTGCCCCATACCCACTTCATTCTGCTCCATACCCACTTCATTCTGCACCATTCCCACTTCATTCTGCTCCGTACCCACTTCATTCTGCACCGTACCCACTTCATTCTGCTCTGTACCTACTTCATTCTGCTCCGTACCCACTTCATTCTGCACCGTACCCACTTCATTCTGCTCCGTACCCACTTCATTCTGCACCGTACCCACTTCATTCTGCTCCTTACCCACTTCCTTCTGCACCATTCCCACTTCATTCTGCTCCGTACCCACTTCATTCTGCACCATTCCCACTTCATTCTGCTCCGTACCCACTTCATTCTGCACCATACCCACTTCATTCTGCTCCGTACCCACTTCATTCTGCTCCGTACCCACTTCATTCTCTCCATACCCACTTCATTCTGCTCCGTACCCTCTTCATTCTGCACCGTACCCACTTCATTCTGCTCCGTACCCTCTTCATTCTGCTCCGTACCCACTTCATTCTGCTCCGTACCCACTTCATTCTGCTCCGTACCCACTTCATTCTGCACCGTACACACTTCATTCTGCTCCGTACCCACTTCATTCTGCTCCGTACCCACTTCATTCTGCTCCGTACCCACTTCATTCTGCACCATACCCACTTCATTCTGCTCCGTACCCACTTCATTCTGCACCATACCCACTTCATTCTGCTCCGTACCCACTTCACTCTGCACCGTACCCACTTCATTCTGCTACAGACCCACTTCATTCTGCTCCATACCCACTTCATTCTGCTCCATACCCACTTCATTCTGCTCCGTACCCACTCCATTCTGCTCCATACCCACTTCATTCTGTTCCGTACCCACTTCATTCTGCACCATACCCACTTCATTCTGCTCCATACCCACTTCATTCTGCTCCATACCCACTTCATTCTGCTCCGTACCCACTTCATTCTGCTCCGTACCCACTTCACTCTGCTCCATACCCACTCCATTCGGCTCCGTATCCACTTCATTCTGCTCCGTACCCACTTCATTCTGCTCCGTACCCACTTCACTCTGCTCCATACCCACTCCATTCGGCTCCGTATCCACTTCATTCTGCTCCGTACCCACTTCATTCTGCTCCGTACCCACTTCATTCTGCACCATACCCACTTCATTCTGCTCCATACCCACTTCATTCTGCTCCGTACCCACTTTATTCAGCTCCGTACCTACTTCATTCAGCTCCGTACCGACTTCATTCTGCTCCATACCCACTTCATTCTGCACCGTACCCACTTCATTCTGCACCGTACACAATTCATTCTGCTCCATACCCACTTCATTCTGCACCATACCCACTTCATTCTGCTCCGTACCCACTTCACTCTGCTCCGTACCCACTTCATTCTGCACCATACCAACTTCATTCTGCTCCGTACCCACTCCATTCTGCTCCGTACCCACTTCATTCTGCACCGTACCCACTTCATTCTGCACAGTACCCACTCCATTCTGCTCCGTACCCACTTCATTCTGCTCAGTACCCACTTCATTCTGCTCCTTACCCACTTCATTCTGCTCCGTACCCACTCTATTCTGCACTGTACCCACTTCATTCTGCTCCGTACCCACTTCATTCTGCTCCGTACCCACTCTATTCTGCACTGTACCCACTTCATTCTGCTCCGTACCCACTCCATTCTGTTCCATACCCACTTCATTCTGCACCGTACCCACTTCATTCTGCACAGTACCCACTCCATTCTGCTCCGTACCCACTTCATTCTGCTCAGTACCCACTTCATTCTGCTCCTTACCCACTTCATTCTGCTCCATACCCACTTCATTCTGCTCCGTACCCACTCTATTCTGCACTGTACCCACTTCATTCTGCTCCGTACCCACTTCATTCTGCTCCGTACCCACTCTATTCTGCACTGTACCCACTTCATTCTGCTCCGTACCCACTTCATTCTGCACCATACCCAACTTCATTCTGCTCCGTACCCACTTCATTCTGCTCCGTACCCACTTCATTCTGCTCCGTACCCACTTCATTCTGCTCCGTACCCACTTCATTCTGCTCCGTACCCACTTCATTCTGCTCCGTACCCACTCTATTCTGCACTGTACCCACTTCATTCTGCTCTGTACCCACTTCATTCTGCTCCGTACCCACTTCATTCTGCTCTGTACCCATTTCATTCTGCACCATACCCAACTTCATTCTGCTCCGTACCCACTTCATTCTGCTCCGTACCCACTTCATTCTGCTCCGTACCCACTTCATTCTTGCTCCGTACCCACTTCATTCTGCACCGTACCCACTTCATTCTTGCTCCGTACCCACTTCATTCTGCTCCGTACCCACTTCATTCTTGCTCCGTACCCACTTCATTCTTGCTCCGTACCCACTTCATTCTGCACCGTACCCACTTCATTCTTGCTCCGTACCCACTTCATTCATGCTCCGTACCCACTTCATTCTTGCTCCGTACCCACTTCATTCTGCTCCGTACCCACTTCATTCTTGCTCCGTACCCACTTCATTCTTGCTCCGTACCCACTTCATTCTGCACCGTACCCACTTCATTCTTGCTCCGTACCCACTTCATTCTGCACCGTACCCACTTCATTCTGCACCGTACCCACTTCATTCTGCACCATACCCACTTCATTCTGCTCCACACCCACTCCATTCTGCACCAAACCCACTCCATTCTGCTCCGTACCCACTCCATTCTGCTCCATACCCACTTCATTCTGCTCCGTACCCACTTCATTCTGCTCCGTACCCACTTCATTCTGCACCATACCCACTTCATTCTGCTCCATACCCACTTCATTCTGCTCCGTACCCACTTCATTCTGCTCCGTACCCTCTTCATTCTTCTCCGTACCCACTTCATTCTGCTCCGTACCCACTTCATTCTGCTCCGTACCCACTTCATTCTGCACCATACCCACTTCATTCTGCTCCGTACCCACTTCATTCTGCTCCGTACCCACTTCATTCTGCTCTGTACCCACTCCATTCTGCTCCGTACCCACTTCATTCTGCTCTGTACCCACTCCATTCTGCTCCGTACCCACTTCATTCTGCACCATACCCACTTCATTCTCTCCATACCCACTTCATTCTGCTCCGTACCCACTTCATTCTGCTCCGTACCCACTTCATTCTGCTCCGTACCTACTTCATTCTGCTCCGTACCCACTTCATTCTGCTCCGTTCCCACTTCATTCTGCTCCGTACCCACTTCATTCTGCTCCATACCCACTTCATTCTGCACCGTACCCACTTCATTCTGCTCCGTACCCACTTCATTCTGCTCCGTACCCACTTCATTCTGCTCCATACCCACTTCATTCTGCTCCGTACCCACTTCATTCTGCACCATACCCACTTCATTCTGCTCCATACCCACTCCATTCTGCACCAAACCCACTCCATTCTGCTCCGTTCCCACTTCATTCTGCTCCGTACCCACTTCATTCTGTTCCGTACCCACTTCATTCTGCTCCGTACCCACTTCATTCTGCTCCATACCCACTCCATTCTGCACCAAACCCACTCCATTCTGCTCCGTACCCACTTCATTCTGTTCCGTACCCACTTCATTCTGCTCCATACCCACTTCATTCTGCTCCGTTCCCACTTCATTCTGCTCCGTACCCACTTCATTCTGCACCGTACCCACTTCATTCTGCTCCGTACCCACTTCATTCTGCTCCATACCCACTTCATTCTGCTCCATACCCACTTCATTCTGCTCCGTACCCACTTCATTCTGCTCCATACCCACTCCATTCTGCACCAAACCCACTCCATTCTGCTCCGTTCCCACTTCATTCTGCTCCGTACCCACTTCATTCTGTTCCGTACCCACTTCATTCTGCTCCATACCCACTTCATTCTGCTCCGTTCCCACTTCATTCTGCTCCGTACCCACTTCATTCTGCTCCGTACCCACTTCATTCTGCACCAAACCCACTCCATTCTGCTCCGTTCCCACTTCATTCTGCTCCGTACCCACTTCATTCTGTTCCGTACCCACTTCATTCTGCTCCATACCCACTTCATTCTGCTCCGTACCCACTTCATTCTGCTCCATACCCACTTCATTCTGCTCCGTGCCCACTTCATTCTGCTCCGTACCCACTTCACTCTGCTCCGTACCCACTTCACTCTGCCCCATACCCACTCCATTCGGCTCCGTATCCACTTCATTCTGCTCCGTACCCACTTCATTCTGCACCGTACCCACTTCATTCTGCTCCGTACCCACTTCATTCTGCTCCGTACCCACTTCATTCAGCTCCGTACCCACTTCATTCAGCTCCGTACCCACTTCATTCTGCTCCGTACCCACTTCATTCTGCTCCGTACCCACTTCATTCAGCTCCGTACCCACTTCATTCTGCTCCATACCCACTTCATTCTGCTCCATACCCACTTCATTCTGCTCCATACCCACTTCATTCTGCTCCATACCCACTTCATTCTGCTCCATACCCACTTCATTCTGCTCCGTACCCACTTCATTCTGCTCCGTCCCCACTTCATTCTGCTCCGTACCCACTTCATTCTGCACCATTCCCACTTCATTCTGCTCCGTACCCACTTCATTCTGCACCATACCCACTTCATTCTGCTCCTTACCCACTTCATTCTGCACCATTCCCACTTCATTCTGCTCGGTACCCACTTCATTCTGCACCATTCCCACTTCATTCTGCTCCGTACCCACTTCATTCTGCACCATACCCACTTCATTCTGCTCCGTACCCACTTCATTCTGCTCCGTACCCACTTCATTCTGCTCTGCACCCACTTCATTCTCTCCATACCCACTTCATTCTGCTCCGTACCTTCTTCATTCTGCTCCGTACCCACTTCATTCTCTCCATACCCACTTCATTCTGCTCCGTACCCTCTTCATTCTGCTCCGTACCCACTTCATTCTGCTCCGTACCCACTTCATTCTGCTCCGTACCCACTTCATTCTGCACCGTACACACTTCATTCTGCTCCGTACCCACTTCATTCTGCACCATACCCACTTCATTCTGCTCCGTACCCACTTCACTCTGCTCCGTACCCACTTCATTCTGCACCATACCCACTTCATTCTGCTCCGTACCCACTTCACTCTGCTCCGTACCCACTTCATTCTGCTCCGCAACCCACTTCATTCTGCACAGTACCCACTCCATTCTGCTCCGTACCCACTTCATTCTGCTCAGTACCCACTTCATTCTGCTCCTTACCCACTTCATTCTGCTCCGTACCCACTTCATTCTGCTCCGTACCCACTTCATTCAGCTCCGTACCCACTTCCTTCTGCTCCGTACCCACTCTATTCTGCACTGTACGCACTTCATTCTGCTCCGTACCCACTTCATTCTGCACCATACCCAACTTCATTCTGCACCGTACCCACTTCATTCTGCTCCGTACCCACTTCATTCTGCTCCGTACCCACTTTATTCAGCTCCGTACCCACTTCATTCAGCTCCGTACCCACTTCATTCTGCTCCGTACCCACTTCATTCAGCTCCGTACCCACTTCATTCTGCACCAAACCCACTTCATTCTGCTCCGTACCCACTTCATTCTGCTCCGTACCCACTTCATTCTGCTCCGTACCCACTTCATTCTGCTCTGTACCCACTCCATTCTGCTCCGTACCCACTTCATTCTGCTCTGTACCCACTCCATTCTGCACCATACCCACTTCATTCTGCTCCGTACCCACTTCATTCTGCTCTGTACCCACTCCATTCTGCTCCGTACCCACTTCATTCTCTCCATACCCACTTCATTCTGCTCCGTACCCACTTCATTCTGCTCCGTACCCACTTCATTCTGCTCCGTACCCACTTCATTCTGCTCCGTACCCACTTCATTCTGCTCCGTACCCACTTCATTCTGCACCGTACCCACTTCATTCTGCTCTGTACCCACTCCATTCTGCTCCGTACCCACTTCATTCTCTCCATACCCACTTCATTCTGCTCCGTACCCACTTCATTCTGCTCCGTACCCACTTCATTCTGCTCCGTACCCACTTCATTCTGCACCGTACCCACTTCATTCTGCTCCGTACCCACTTCATTCTGCTCTGCACCCACTTCATTCTGCTCCGTACCTACTTCATTCTGCTCCGTACCCACTTCATTCTGCTCCGTTCCCACTTCATTCTGCTCCGTACCCACTTCATTCTGCTCCATACCCACTTCATTCTGCACCGTACCCACTTCATTCTGCTCCATACCCACTTCATTCTGCTCCGTACCCACTTCATTCTGCACCATACCCACTTCATTCTGCTCCATACCCACTCCATTCTGCACCAAACCCACTCCATTCTGCTCCGTTCCCACTTCATTCTGCTCCGTACCCACTTCATTCTGTTCCGTACCCACTTCATTCTGCTCCGTACCCACTTCATTCTGCTCCATACCCACTCCATTCTGCACCAAACCCACTCCATTCTGCTCCGTTCCCACTTCATTCTGCTCCGTACCCACTTCATTCTGTTCCGTACCCACTTCATTCTGCTCCATACCCACTTCATTCTGCACCAAACCCACTCCATTCTGCTCCGTTCCCACTTCATTCTGCTCCGTACCCACTTCATTCTGCTCCGTTCCCACATCATTCTGCTCCGTACCCACTTCATTCTGCTCCGTACCCACTTCATTCTGCTCCATACCCACTCCATTCTGCACCAAACCCACTCCATTCTGCTCCGTTCCCACTTCATTCTGCTCCGTACCCACTTCATTCTGTTCCGTACCCACTTCATTCTGCTCCATACCCACTTCATTCTGCTCCGTTCCCACTTCATTCTGCTCCGTACCCACTTCATTCTGCACCGTACCCACTTCATTCTGCTCCATACCCACTTCATTCTGCTCCATACCCACTTCATTCTGCTCCGTACCCACTTCATTCTGCTCCATACCCACTCCATTCTGCACCAAACCCACTCCATTCTGCTCCGTTCCCACTTCATTCTGCTCCGTACCCACTTCATTCTGTTCCGTACCCACTTCATTCTGCTCCATACCCACTTCATTCTGCTCCGTTCCCACTTCATTCTGCTCCGTACCCACCTCATTCTGCTCCGTGCCCACTTCATTCTGCTCCGTACCCACTTCACTCTGCTCCGTACCCACTTCACTCTGCTCCATACCCACTCCATTCGGCTCCGTATCCACTTCATTCTGCTCCGTACCCACATCATTCTGCACCGTACCCACTTCATTCTGCTCCGTACCCACTTCATTCTGCTCCGTACCCACTTTATTCAGCTCCGTACCCACTTCATTCAGCTCCGTACCCACTTCATTCTGCTCCGTACCCACTTCATTCAGCTCCGTACCCACTTCATTCTGCTCCATACCCACTTCATTCTGCTCCATACCCACTTCATTCTGCTCCATACCCACTTCATTCTGCCCCATACCCACTTCATTCTGCTCCGTACCCACTTCATTCTGCTCCGTACCCACTTTATTCAGCTCCGTACCCACTTCATTCAGCTCCGTACCCACTTCATTCTGCTCCGTACCCACTTCATTCAGCTCCGTACCCACTTCATTCTGCTCCATACCCACTTCATTCTGCTCCATACCCACTTCATTCTGCTCCATACCCACTTCATTCTGCCCCATACCCACTTCATTCTGCTCCATACCCACTTCATTCTGCACCATTCCCACTTCATTCTGCTCCGTACCCACTTCATTCTGCACCATTCCCACTTCATTCTGCTCCGTACCCACTTCATTCTGCACCATACCCACTTCATTCTGCTCCGTACCCACTTCATTCTGCTCCGTACCCACTTCATTCTGCTCTGCACCCACTTCATTCTCTCCATACCCACTTCATTCTGCTCCGTACCCTCTTCATTCTGCACCGTACCCACTTCATTCTGCTCCGTACCCTCTTCATTCTGCTCCGTACCCACTTCATTCTGCTCCGTACCCACTTCATTCTGCACCGTACACACTTCATTCTGCTCCGTACCCACTTCATTCTGCACCATACCCACTTCATTCTGCTCCGTACCCACTTCATTCTGCTCCGTACCCACTTCATTCTGCACCATACCCACTTCATTCTGCTCCGTACCCACTTCATTCTGCACCATACCCACTTCATTCTGCTCCGTACCCACTTCATTCTGCTCCGTACCCACTTCATTCTGCACCATACCCACTTCATTCTGCTCCGTACCCACTTCATTCTGCTCCGTACCCACTTCATTCTGCTCCGTACCCACTTCATTCTGCACCATACCCACTTCATTCTGCTCCGTACCCACTTCATTCTGCACCATACCCACTTCATTCTGCTCCGTACCCACTTCATTCTGCACCGTACCCACTTCATTCTGCACAGTACCCACTCCATTCTGCTCCGTACCCACTTCATTCTGCTCAGTACCCACTTCATTCTGCTCCTTACCCACTTCATTCTGCTCCGTACCCACTCTATTCTGCACTGTACGCACTTCATTCTGCTCCGTACCCACTTCATTCTGCTCCGTACCCACTTCATTCTGCTCCGTACCCACTTTATTCAGCTCCGTACCCACTTCATTCAGCTCCGTACCCACTTCATTCTGCTCCGTACCCACTTCATTCAGCTCCGTACCCACTTCATTCTGCACCAAACCCACTTCATTCTGCTCCGTACCCACTTCATTCTGCACCAAACCCACTTCATTCTGCTCCGTACCCACTTCATTCTGCACCAAACCCACTTCATTCTGCTCCGTACCCACTTCATTCTGCTCCGTACCCACTTCATTCTGCTCCGTACCCACTTCATTCTGCTCCGTCCCCACTTCATTCTGCACCATTCCCACTTCATTCTGCTCCGTACCCGCTTCATTCTGCACCATTCCCACTTCATTCTGCTCCGTACCCACTTCATTCTGCACCATACCCACTTCATTCTGCTCCGTACCCACTTCATTCTGCTCCGTACCCACTTCATTCTGCTCTGCACCCACTTCATTCTCTCCATACCCACTTCATTCTGCTCCGTACCCTCTTCATTCTGCTCCGTACCCACTTCATTCTCTCCATACCCACTTCATTCTGCTCCGTACCCTCTTCATTCTGCTCCGTACCCACTTCATTCTTCTCCGTACCCACTTCATTCTGCACCGTACACACTTCATTCTGCTCCGTACCCACTTCATTCTGCTCCGTACCCACTTCATTCTGCACCGTACCCACTTCATTCTGCTCCGTACCCACTTCATTCTGCACCATACCCACTTCATTCTGCTCCGTACCCACTTCATTCTGCATCGTACCCACTTCATTCTGCTCCGTACCCACTTCATTCTGCACCGTACCCACTTCATTCTGCACAGTACCCACTCCATTCTGCTCCGTACCCACTTCATTCTGCTCAGTACCCACTTCATTCTGCTCCTTACCCACTTCATTCTGCTCCGTACCCACTCTATTCTGCACTGTACCCACTTCATTCTGCTCCGTACCCACTTCATTCTGCTCCGTACCCACTCTATTCTGCACTGTACGCACTTCATTCTGCTCCGTACCCACTTCATTCTGCACCATACCCAACTTCATTCTGCACCGTACCCACTTCATTCTGCTCCGTACCCACTTCATTCTGCTCCGTACCCACTTTATTCAGCTCCGTACCCACTTCATTCAGCTCCGTACCCACTTCATTCTGCTCCGTACCCACTTCATTCAGCTCCGTACCCACTTCATTCTGCACCAAACCCACTTCATTCTGCTCCGTACCCACTTCATTCTGCTCCGTACCCACTTCATTCTGCACCAAACCCACTTCATTCTGCTCCGTACCCACTTCATTCTTGCTCCGTACCCACTTCATTCTGCTCCGTACCCACTTCATTCTGCTCCGTACCCACTTCATTCTTGCTCCGTACCCACTTCATTCTGCACCATACCCACTTCATTCTGCTCCATACCCACTCCATTCTGCACCAAACCCACTCCATTCTGCTCCGTACCCACTCCATTCTGCTCCGTACCCACTCCATTCTGCACCAAACCCACTTCATTCTGCTCCGTACCCACTTCATTCAGCTCCGTACCCACTTCATTCTGCTCCGTACCCACTTCATTCTGCTCCGTTCCCACTTCATTCTGCTCCGTACCCACTTCATTCTGCTCCGTACCCACTTCATTCTGCTCCGTACCCACTTCATTCTGCTCCGTACCCACTTCATTCTGCTCCGTACCCACTTCATTCTGCTCCGTACCCACTTCATTCTGCTCCGTACCCACTTCATTCTGCTCCGTACCCACTTCATTCTGCTCCGTACCCACTTCATTCTGCTCCGTACCCACTTCATTCTGCTCCGTACCCACTTCATTCTGCTCCATACCCACTTCATTCTGCTCCGTACCCACTTCATTCTGCATCGTACCCACTTCATTCTGCTCCGTACCCACTTCATTCTGCATCATGCCTTTAAACGATGCTTCTTCTGTTAACTGAAACATGTAATTGCTCCACTGGCAACCCACATCGAAAGCAGGCTTCCACCCCCGGTTCTACACTTCTCTGTTCGAGCTCTGCCGCTCCCTCACTCAGGCTGCTCCTCCCAGCAGCCGTTTCCCGCCTCAAACCGTCAGCTTGTTATAATTCACTCACATGCTGCTCGGCACATTCCGATGCCTGGGCTATCATGACAGCTTTTTCCAAAGAGATTTCTGTCTCAGTCAACAGCTTTGTTTGTATTGTGGGGCTGTTGATCCCACAGACCAAACGGTCTCTCAACATTTCTCCTAAAGCTGGAGAATTCGCCATGCTCTGCTGCCCCACACACTCTGGCCATGAACACTCCCTGACAGCAGAATTACATTTATATCTCAACACGATATTGAAGGCTGGAGTTAAAATAATCTTTGACCAATCCGTCACGCAAACCAGCCTCCCATCCATTGACTCTGTCTACACTCCCGCTCCCTCGGCAAAGCAGCCAGCATAATTAAGGACCCCACGCACCCGGGACATTCTCTCTTCCCCCTTCTTCCTTTGGGAAAAATATACAAAAGTCTGAGGTCAAATACCAGCCGACTCAAGAACAGCTTCTTCCCTGCTGCTGTCAGACTTTTGAATGGACTTACCTTGCATCAAGTTGATCGTTCTCTACACCCTAGCTATAACTGTATAACTACATTCTGCACCCTCTCCTTTCCTTCTCTATGAACGGTATGTTTTGTCTGTATAGCGCGCAAGAAACAATATTTTTCACTGTATGTTCATACATGTGACAATAATAAATCAAATCAAACCATTTTCACTATGTGGTCAAAATTGTCGGAGCATCAGACGATGTTTGACTCCTCACCAGGCTGTAATATTGTGGGCCACAGCCTCTGAGCAATATCACCCTTCATTTTTCCCTGGACCGGATCACGTGGCCCACATAGGAGCAACTCCAAATAGTGGTCCCGTTACCACGGGGTGGGCGGTAAAAGAATAGAAAATTAGGCTGAGTTCAGATTCCACCTTGATTTCCAACCCTTTTGCCAGGTATTCTGTTTTTTGAGGAAATTGGGACCGAGATTTCAGTTCAAAATGAGAAGCATGTGAGATCATTTAGTGGGGCGGCACGGTAGCACAGTGGTTAGCATTGCTGCCTCACAGCGCCAGGGACCCGCGTTCGATTCCCGGCTTGGGTCACTGTCTATGCAGAGTTTGCACATTCTCCCCGTGTCTGCATGGGTTTCCTCCGAGTGCTCCAGTTTCCTCCTGCAGTCCAAAGGTGTGCTGGTTAGGTACATTGGCCATGCTAAGTTCTCCCTCAGTGTACCCGAACAGGCGCCGTAGTGTGGCGACTGGGGAATTTTCACAGTAACTTCATTGCAGTGTTAATGTAAGCCTTACTTGTGACTAATAAATAAAATAAATTAAAATAAAATAGCAGTGGGACGTTGTAATGGTTACGTTGCTATCACATTGGTTCATCAGCGTGGTTGGAGGACACACATGCCTGCACAGACTGATCCTGCTGTCACTCATTGGCACCAGCTCAGGATGTGGCTTGTGGTCACTCTGTAAACAGCAAGCTCTAAAAGAGAGTCACATGCAGTAGCACATTCAGTTTTGACAGAATGTTCCAGCCCCACCAGCAGGCAGGATTCCACGGTGCTGCTGCTTCCACCAGTGCAGTGAGGACAGAACATCCCAACATCCCGACACGTGTTTCTCTCTCTGCCCCATCGTCTGAACTGAAGTCCCAGAGAGAGCGCTCACTAACGACATGCTAATGTATTAAAATTAGCTTTCCGGAGTCCCGGGGCGTGTTTCACGCCACTCCGCCAGCGAGGGGCCCGGAAGATCGGAACTCAGAAACTCACTGACGTTAATCGCACTCTCTGGATTTTGAGCGTGCCACCATTCCTGCAATCACAGAGGGCGGGCTCAAAATCACCCCCACACACTCACACACACATGTCCCAGCTCACATATACACACTCACACACACATGTACCAGCTCACATATACACTCACACACACACATGTACCAGCTCACATATACACACTCACACACACATGTACCAGCTCACATATACACACTCACACGTATACTCACACTCACATGTCCCAGCTCACATATACACACTCACACACACATGTACCAGCTCACATACACACACTCACATGTATACACACACTCACACTCACATGTCCCAGCTCACATATACACACTCACACACACATGTACCAGCTCACATACACACACACACACACACATGTACCAGCTCACATATACACACTCACACACACACATGTACCAACTCACATATACACACTCACACGCATACACACACTCACACACACATGTACCAGCTCACATACACACACACACGTACCAGCTCACATATACACACTCACGCACACATGTACCAACTCACATGTACACGCTTACACATATACACACACACACACACACTCACAAATGTAATCATTTATACGCACAAACACTTGGAATTACAGATGTTGAAAAGCAGCTGCCCCCAAAGTCAGATCCAGTTTGAACAGGTGAATAAACAGCTGAATTCAGGCTGTCTGGGTTTGTGGAATATACTCTGGGTATCTGACCCTCATTCTGCAAGGATTTATCTGGTAAATCGGAGCTGGATTTACAGTGATAGAGAGACACCAGCTGGTTACACTGTGTATGTCAGCTAGAATACAATATCGGAGTCACTGTGACATCTGAACCGGTGCAGATTGCTGAGAGAGGGATTGCAGTTTAAGAGCAGTGGGAGGGTCTGTAAACCTCATTGATCCTACAGTACAGAACAGAAAATAAATTTAAATTGTTCCTGAATGTATTTCAGTGATTTCAACTGGAACGTGTGTCTGAATTTGTGTGTGTGTGAGTGTCTGTACGTGTGTGTGCCTCTATGTGTGTGTGAGTGTGTGTGTGTGAGTGTCTGTACGTGTGTGTGCCTCTATGTGTGTGTGAGTGTGTGTGTGTATGTGAGCCTGTACTTGTGTGTATGTGTCTGTATGTATGTGTGTGTCTGTGTGTGTGTGTGTGTGTGTACATGTGTGTGCGTGTGTGTATGAGAAGGTGGCACAGTGGCAATTTCACTGGGGCAGCAGTCCAGCGGGGAGCATGGATTCAAATGGCAGCTCAAAGCAAATTATTGCAGATGCTGGAATCTGGAACCAAAAGAGAAAATGCTGGAAAATCTCAGCGGGTCTGGCAGCATCTGTAAGGAGAGAAAAGAGCTGACGTTTCGAGTTCAGATGACCCTTTGACATGCCCACTATTTGAAGAAAGTAGAGGAGTTCTCCCTGTCATGTGTAACAGGGAGTGTTACAGCGGTTACCGAACATGAGTTGTATCTGGGACCGATATGTATCCCTCGATCAACAACTGTCCTCATGTGATCTAGTCATTTATTCCATCCTGTTTGTGGGAGCTTGCTCATAGAGTTATAGAGCAACACAGCACAGAAACAGGCCTTCTGTCCATGCCCTCCCAGTTAGTCCCTATTGCCCGCATTTGGCCCATATCCCCCTAATCCTTTCCCATCCATCTACTTATCCAAATGTTTTTTAAATGTTGCTATTGTATCTGCCTCAACCACTTTCTCTGGCAGCTTATTCCCTACATGCACCACTCTCTGTGTGAAGAAGTTGCCCCTCAGGAACCTTTTAAATCTTTCCCCTCTCACCTTAAACCTATGCCCTTTAGTTTTTAATTCCCCTACCCTGGGACAAAGACTATCACTGGATTCTTACCGCCCCGCCTGCCACAGGAATCGGAGCGGGCGAGGGGCGGACAATGGGCAGATCCGTTGACCTCGGGTGGGATTTCACGGTTTCAAGACAAGTGAGGTCATAAAATCCCACCCTGTCTGAGTTCATCCTATCCGTGCCCTTCATGATTTTTTACACCTCAATAAGGTCGCCCCTCATTCTCCAACGTTCCAGGGAATGTGCACAGATTAACTACACCGTTTCTCACATTCCAACAATGACTACACTTTTTTAAAAAAATATTTAATTGGCTATAAAACTGTAAAGTACGCTGGGATTTCCTGAGGTCAGGGAAGATGCTATGGACATGCAAGTCTTTCTTTTCTGGGGACAGATGATGAGGGATCTGGGTATCCCAGTGCATGAATCACAAAAGGTTAGTATGCAGGTACAGCGCGTGATTAGGAAGATAAACAGAATGTTGGCCTTTATTGCACAGGGAATGGAATATAAAAATCAGTGGGTTTTGCTGCAGTTACACAGTGAGACCCTCTCCAGAGCATGGTGTACAGTTTTGGTCTCTTTATTTAAGAATGGATATAAAACCAGTTCACAGAAGGTTCACTCAACAAGTTCCTGGGATGAGGGGTTGTCTTATGTGGAAAGGTTGGACAGGCTAACTCAGTTCCTTTTGGAGTTTAGAAGATTGAGAGCTGATATTATTGAAACATATAAAATCCTGAGAGTCTGGACAAGGCGGATGGTGAAAGGGTGTCTCCCTTGTGGGCGGGGCTAGGTCTAGGGGACTCCGTTTAAAATAGGGGCCTCCTATTTAAGATGGAGATGAGGAGAATGTTTTTTCTCTCAAAGTGTGGTGAATCCGTGGAATTCCCTTCTTCAGAGAGCAACACTGAATATTCTCCAGGCTGCGTTAGACAGATCCTTGATTGACAAGGGAATCAAAGGGTATGGGGAGGGATGGATAGGAACGTCAGATGAAACCACAATCACCAGCCATGATCTTGTCAAATGGTGGAGCAGGCTCGAGGGGCCGAATGGCCTACTCCTGCTCCAAATTTATAGATTCATATTTATCACGCTAGACTGTCCACTGAAAATTCTCCAAGTAAATCATTTGTCCGGTGTTATTTATCGGGATTCCCACACGTTATCTCATTGGCAACTGGAAAAAGCAGTGGGCAATGACTAGGGGGCATGTATTTAAGGTGAAAAGCAGAAGGATTAGAGGGGACGTGAGGGAAAACCTTTTCCCCCAGAGGCTGGTGGGTGTCTGGAATTCACGGCCGAAGTTGCTGGTTGCTCCCTGGATCAGTGTCTGAACCCACAAGGCTATGGACCAGGTGCTGGAAGTGGGATTACAATCAGCGGCTAGTTTCTTTTTATCTCCTTTTTTGGCCGGTGCAGGCACGATGGGCTGAATGGCCTCTTTCTTCACTGTAACCTTACTATGGTTTTAAGTGGGTTAGGAACAGGTTGTATCAAAGGGGCCAGAGTGGGTGGAGGAGATTCCAGACTGTCTGAGACCAGCACTGAGATCCTTACTGTTCCGTGTTGTATTTCACTTGCTCACTACCAGGTTCGGGACAAATTTCTCAATGTGCCAGTCAGGACACTATGGTGTAGGGAGGAGCCATGGCAACAAGTGGGGAGGTAGGTGGAGGGGAGTGTGGATTGTCTGTGATTGCCTTTAGTTTTTGATGAACACCCCTCCACAAAGTGTTGTTTCTTGCGCGCAATACAGACAAAGCATACCAGTCATAGAGTACATAGGGGAGAAGGAAAGGAGAGAGTGCAGAATGTAGTGTTACAGTCATAGCTAGGGTGCAGAGAAAGATCAACTTAATGCAAGATAGGTCCGTTCAAAAGTCTTGACAGCAGCAGGGAAGAAGCTGTTCTTGAGTCGGTTGGTACGTGACCTCAGACTTCTGTATCTTTTTCCCGACGGAAGAAGATGAAAGAGAGAATGTCCGGAGTGCGTGGGGTCCTTAATTATGCTGGCTGCTTTTCTGAGGCAGCGGAAAGTGTAGACAGAGTCAATGGATGGGAGGCTGGTTCACGTGATGTTCTGGGCTTCGTTCACGACCCTTTCTAGTTCCTTGCGGCCTTGGTCGGAGCAGGAGCCATACCAAGCTGTGATAGAACCAGAAAGAATGCATTCTATGGTGCGTCTGTAAAAGTCAGTGAGAGTGTCCCCTGATATTCTGTAAAACTCAAACACACAAGAGGGTGATCAGGAAATGACGAGGAACTGAATCATAGAATCCCTACGGTGCAAAAAGAGGCCATTCAGCCCATCGAGTCTGCACTGACCACAATCCCACCCAGGCCATATCCCCATAACCCTACATATTTACCCAAGCTAGTCCTCCTGACGCTAAGGGGCAATTTAGCATAGCCAATCAACCTAACCCGCACATCTTTGGAGTGTGGGAAGAAGCCGTAGCACCCGGAGGAAACCCATGCAGACATGGGGAGAATGTGCAGTCTCCGCACGCACAATGACCCGAGGCCAGAATTGAACCCGGGTCCCTGGCGCCGTGAGGCATTATCTATTGAGAAAATGAAAGTGAGAAAGTGGAGAAGTAATTTACATCCCACTGCAGTCCCTGGGACTGTAGCTGGACCAACAGTAAGTTTATGTTGTGTTTGTGTAGCTCAGGACAATGCAGCAAACTGTGAATAATCATTGCAAGAGTTTTAACAACACCAGGTTAAAGTCCAACAGGTTTATTTGGTAGCAAATACCATTAGGTTTCGGAGCGCTGTTCCTTCGTCAGATGTAGTGGAAATGTGCTCTCAAACAGGGCACAGAGACACAAAATCAGTTACAGAATACAGTTCCGCACACATGAGGACGGCCTAAAAAAAAGCTTTTAAAAAAAAGTTTTTTTTAGGCCGTCCTCATGTGTGCGGAACTGTATTCTGTAACTGATTTTGTGTCTCTGTGCCCTGTTTGAGAGCACATTTCCACTACATCTGACGAAGGAGCAGCGCTCCGAAACCTAATGGTATTTGCTACCAAATAAACCTGTTGGACTTTAACCTGGTGTTGTTAAACTTCTTACTGTGTTTACCCCAGTCCAACGCTGGCATCTCCACATCATAATAATCATTGCCACAGGAAAGAAATGGCTGCAAATCACCTCCACTGCTTTCAAATTAGTGCAATGCTCTCTGGCATATGGACTGGGATTAGTAACAGGTGTCCATTTATTTCAGGAGATCAGTCGATCACTGTGTTGATGCTGTACTTGTGCCGTGATCGAGATTTACAACTTTATCATCTTATTCTTTTATAGTTTGAGCTTGTTTCACTTTCTAAGATCACTTTGATCTTTGAGCTGGATGGAGAGCGGTATATTGAGGATGGGAAGGAGAGAGGTAGAGAGTGAGAGAATGGCACAGCGAGAGGGAATGAGAGACAGATTGGGAGACAGAGACACACACAGAGAGGCAGTCAGATATAGAGACACAGAGTCAGAGAGAGACAGACAGATACGGAGAGACAGAGACAACACAAAGAGAGCGAGAGAGAGAGAAGCAGTCAGATATAGAGACACAGAGAGAGAGACAGACAGATGTGAAGAGATAGAGGGACAACAAAGAGAGAGAGAGAGACAGAGAGGCAGTCAGATGTAGAAATATAGAGAGACAACACAAAGATAGAGAGAGATAGACAAACAGATGTATAGAGACAGAGACAGAGAGACAGACAAATATAGAAAGACAGAGAGATAACACAAAGACAGAGAAACAGATTGAAACATAGAGATGGAGAGATACAGATGACAGAAGAGACAGAAAAGGACAGTAGAGAAAGAGAAATTTGAAAGGAAAGCGATAGAGAATATGCAAAAAAAAACAGAGTTAGAGCTACATAGAAAGGATAGAGAGAGGGATGAACAGATGAGGAATAGAGACAGAGAGAGGGAGGGAGTGAGAAACAGGAAACGTAAATGAGACAGAGATACAGACTGAGAGTTAACTCCTATTACTGAAGCTTTTTATATTTTCTGTACTCGCAAAAATAATCCAACTGAATTGGAAAAGCTCAGGTATGTTTCAGTCCTTCGGGTAGCTGACACTTTCCAGACTTCATTCATGTAGATGGAAACGCGAGGAAAATCCTCTCTAAATCTGGAACTACATCGTAAATGTTTGTTAAAATGTGTTTCCTGGGTTCATCCGACCCCAATGACCTTTTATAAAACTGCTCCTACCCCAAATGCAGCAGCCTGACCAATACAGGTTGACCTTTACTTAAAGAAACCCAGTGCAGCTTTCTGTAATATAGCTTCGGGATTCCTTCAGAATGATGTTTCTCACCTTTAGCATTTGTTCCCCTTTGAGTGAATTGTCCACCCTGGGGGTGAGTTTGATCAGTGCTGTCTGTGAGGTTTCGGCGTGTGTTAAAACAATTGTCCAATCATTCAAACAAGAACTGATTGATCAGAGTTTTAACCTCAGTTTCCTATTTAATAATTTAAGGGAGAAATGCTTGGACTATGACATATTGGCTGGAGTAAGTTTAATAGAACATAAGAACATAAGAACTAGGAGCAGGAGTAGGCCATCTGGCCCCTCGAGCCTGCTCTGCCATTTAATAAGATAGAACATAGAACAGTACAGCACAGAACAGGCCCTTCGGCCCACGATGTTGTGCCGAGCTTCGTCTGAAACCCAGATCAAGCTATTTCCTCCCTATCATCCCGGTGTGCTCCATGTGCCTATCCAATAGCTTCTTAAATGTTCCTAAAGTTTCTGACTCCACTATCCCTGCAGGCAGTCCATTCCACACCCCAACCACTCTCTGAGTAAAAAACCTACCTCGGACATCCTTCCTATATCTCCCACCATGAACCCTATAGCTATGCCCCCTAGTTACCGCTCCATTCACCCGAGGAAATAGTCTTTGAACGTTCACTCTATCTATCCCCCTCATCATCTTATAAACCTCTATCAAGTCTCCTCTCAACCTCCTCCGCTCCAAAGAGAAAAGCCCAAGTTCCCTCAACCTTTCCTCATAAGACCTACCCTCCAAACCAGGCAGCATCCTGGTAAATCTCCTCTGCACTCTTTCCAGTGTCTCCACATCCTTCTTGTAGTGAGGTGACCAGAACTACACACAAGATTCCAAATGTGGTCTCACCAAGATCCTGTACAGTTGCAGCATAACCCCACGGCTCTTAAACTCAAACCCCCTGTTAATGAACGCCGACACACTATAGGCCTTCTTCACGGCTCTATCCACTTGAGTGGCAACCTTCAGAGATCTATGGATATGAACCCCAAGATCTCTCTGTTCCTCCACATTCTTCAGAACCCTACCTTTGACCCTGTAATCCACATTTAAATTTGTCCTACCAAAATGAATCACCTCGCATTTGTCAGGGTTAAACTCCATTTGCCATTTTTCAGCCCAGCTCTGCATCCTATCTATATCTCTTTGCAGCCTACAACAGCCCTCCACCTCATCCACTACTCCACCAATCTTGGTGTCATCAGCAAATTTACTGATCCACCCTTCAGCCCCCTCCTCCAAGTCATTTATAAAAATCACAAAGAGCAGAGGACTAAGCAGTGATCCCTGTGGCACTCCGCTAGCAACCTGCCTCCAATCTGAAAATTTTCCATCCACCACCACCCTCTGTCTTCGATCAGACAGCCAGTTACCTATCCAATCGGCCAACTTTCCCTCTATCCCACACCTCCTTACTTTCTTCATAAGCCAACCGTGGGGGACTTTATCAAACGCCTTACTAAAATCCATGTATATGACATCAACTGCACTACCTTCATCAACACACTTAGTTACCTCCTCAAAAAATTCTATCAAATTTGTGAGGCAAGACTTGCCCTTCACAAATCCGTGCTGACTATCCCGGATTAAGCTGCATCTTTCTAAATGGTCGTAAATCCTATCCCTAAGGACCTTTTCCATCAACTTACCGACCACCGAAGTAAGACTAACCGGTCTATAATTACTAGGGTCATTTCTATTCCCTTTCTTAAACAGAGGAACCACATTCGCCATTCTCCAGTCCTCTGGCACCATCCCCATGGACAGCGAGGACGCAAAGATCAAAGCCAAAGGCTCTGCTATCTCATCCCTTGCCTCCCAAAGAATCCTAGGATATATTTCATCAGGCCCAGGGGACTTATCAACTTTCAGTTTATTCAAAATTGCTAGTACATCTTCCCTCCGAACATCTACTTCCTCCAGCCTATCAGCCTGTGACACCCTCTCTTCCTCAAAAACATGGCCTCTCTCCTTGGTGAACACCGAAGAAAAGTATTCATTCATCACCTCTCCTATCTCTTCTGACTCCATGCAATGCACCAATTCCCACTGCCGTCCTGCCTGCCGTCCTGGCTGATCCCACTGCCGCCCACTGCCGTCCTGGCTGATCTTTTCATGGACTCAGCTCCACTTACCTGCCCGCTCACCATAACCCTTAATTCTTTTACTGTTCAAAAATTTACCTATCCTTGCTTTAAAAACATTCAATGAGGTAGCCTCAACTGTTTCACTGGGCAGGGAATTCCACAGATTCACAACCCTTTGTGTGATGAAGTTCCTCTTCAACTCAGTCCTAAATCTGCTTCCCCTTATTTTGAGGCCATGCCCCCTTGTTCTAGTTTCACCCGCCAGTGGAAACAACCTCCCTGTTTCTATCTTATCTATTCCCTTCATAATCTTATATGTTTCTGTAACAACTCCCCTCATTCTTCTGAATTTCAATGAGTATAGCCCCAGTTTACTCAGTCTCTCCCCATAAGCCAACCCTCTCAACTCCGGAATCAACCTCGTGAATCTCCTCTGCACCCCCTCCAGTGCCAGTATATCCTTTCTCAAGTAAGGAGACCAAAGCTGTACACTGTTTTGGTCTCCTTACTTAATCTACAATAGTCTACAAAAAACTGACCCTATACCCAACCGCATGATAATTTGATGCAAAAGTGGACACGGCAGTTTAAAGTACTTTACCTCATTAGTTCACTCTAATAAGTAGAGAGGTTTATGCCCAGTGTGTATTCTTGAAGGTGTTGGAGTGTCCACATATCACAACTACTCAAATATAGAACAAAATGTGTGTCCTTTACACAAAGTTAATAAGAATTATTTCCTGGGAGTTCAAGTTTGGGATCTTGTCTGTAATAAGGGGTTGTTCAACATTGATTTGATTTATTATTGTCACATGTATTAGTATACAGTGAAAAGTATTGTTTCTTGCACACTATACAGACAAAACATACTGTTCATAGAGAAGGAAACGAGAGGATGCAGAATGTAATGTTACAGTCATAGCTAGGGTGCAGAGAAAGATCAACTTAATGCGAGGTCGGTCCATTCAAAGGTATTAAGTATTAAGTATTGTAGCACACTGAACCACGTGAGGAGGCGTTAGGACAGATGACCAAAAGCTTGGTCAAAGACAGAGGTTTTAAGGAATGTCTTAAAAGAGGAGCGAGAGGTGGAGAGATTTAGGGAGAGAATTCCAGAATTTAGGGTCTAGGCAGCTGAAGGCACGGCCGCCAATGGCAGAGTGATTAAAATTGGGAACAGACATGGCATAACTGGAAGAATACAGAGATCTCAAAGGCTTGTAGGGCTGGAGGAGGTTGCAGGCATAGGGAGGAGCAAGTTCATGGAGCGATATGACAGTCAGGATGAGGATTTTAAAATTGTGGCTATATGAGACCAGGAGGCAGCGTATGCCAGCCAGGACAGTGAAGAGTGACCAAGGCTCGACACGGGTTATATGTATTTTTATTTAATTTATTATTGTCACATGTATTGGGACACAATGAGAAGTATTGTTTCTTGCACGCTATACAGACAAAGCATACCATTCATAGAGTACAAAGGGGAGAAGGAAAGGAGAGAGTGCAAAACCTAATGTTACAGTCATAGCGAGGGTGTAGAGAAAGATCAACTTAATATAAGGTTGGTCCATTCAAAAGTCTGACAGCAGCAGGGAAGAAGCTGTTCTTGAGTCGGTTGGTACGTGATCTCAGACTTTTGTATCTTTTTCCTGACAGAAGAAGGTGGAAGAGAGAATGTCCGGGGTGCTTGGTTATGCTGGCTGCTTTTCCAAGGCAGCAGGAAGTGTAGACAGAATCAATGGATGGGAGGCTGGTTTGCATGATGGATTGGGCTACATTCACAACCCTTTGTAGTTTCTTGCGGTCTTGGGCAGAGCAGGAGCCATACCAAGCTGTGAAACAACCAGAAAGAATGCTTTCCATGGTGCATCTGTAAAAGTTGGTGAGAGTCGTAGCTGACATGCCAAATTTCCTTAGCCTTCTGAGAAAGTAGAGGCGTTGGTGGGGCTTGGTTGGGTAACGAAGTTTGGGATGACTTCAAGTTTCAGCAGAATGGAAGATGAGAGAGCAGCAAGGAAAGCATTGGAACATTCAAGTTTAACAGTAACAAAGTCACAAGTAAGGGTTTCAGCAGCAGATAAGCTGAGGCAGGGATGGAGTCAGGTGATTTTGGAACTCTGCCTCTGAAGGTAATGGAGGTAGAGGCAATGAATCTTTTTAAGCCAGAGGTAGAGAGATTCTTGTTCGGCGAGGGAATCAAAGGTTATTGGAGTAGATGGGAATGTCGAAATGAAACACAAACAGATTAGCCGTGATCTTATTAAATGATGGAGCAGGCTCGAGGGGCCGAATGGCCTATTTGTTCTCCTAATTCATATGTTTATTTGCACAGAGGCGGAATTAGGAGGTATAGTGATTGTGTGGTTGGAAGCTCTTCTTGGGGTCAAACCTGATGCCAAGGTTATAAACAGCCTGATTCCGTTGGCAGAGGGAGAGATGGAGTCAGTGCCTCGGAAGCAGAGTTTGCAGTGAGACCTGAAGTCAATGGTTTTGGGCTTCCCAGTATTCTGCCCAGCTGGTACAGGATAGAAACATAGAAGATAAAGAGCAGGAGGAGGCCATTCGGCCCTTCGAGTCTCCTCCGCCAGTCATCACAATCATGGCTGATCATCCAACTCAATAGCCTAATCCTGCTTCTCCCCATAACCTTTGATCCCAGGATATCGGGAACGCAGATTGCCGAGTCAGAGAGAGAAAGTTTGTGGCCAGGTGCAGCTGGATATCATTAGTACACACGAGGAAACTGACACTGTGCTGGCAATGTTGCAGAGAGGTGCTGTGGTTTTCATAACGATATAAAGGATTGTGCAAACTCACTGTGGATTGGTTTATTGAGACTAGACACCATTTATTCAGAGGCAGAAAGCTTGAGGACATCAGCAGCAGAGCTGTGTGTGTGTGTGCGCTTTGCCTAAAAGCAAAAGTGAAACTAAAATTGTATGGCATGACACACTTCCTTTCGAATGATGTCATGCTGCAATCATTGAAAGGCAAATTACAACAAGGGGTAAGGTGTAGAGGTGAGGTGGGGGGGGGACACAAGGATAGATCGTGCAGTTACCCCAGGGTTTTGGAGCATAATGATAGGACACTGAACAAGAACTCAGTCTGTTTGCTTTCATACATTTATTCAGTAGGAGGAATAACTGGGTAGCGATCAGGAGCAGCGACATTGGCTAATTCTGTTTTTTCAACGACCATTAAACTTGACAAATGCCCTCGAGAGCCTGAGAGGGAAAACATGGGCAGAGTTCAGGGAACTCTGGCACCTTCATCCCCAAATCCATGTTTACCCTTCAGGACAGTGTTTAGACACGCCTGGATTCTTTACACAGACTGACGTAGACAGTACAGCAATGAGGCCATTCAGCCCATTGGCTCCATGCTGTATTCGATGATCCACCTGAGACTCTTCCCACTCCCACCTACATGAGCTCACCCTATCAGCATGTCCTTCAATTCCTTTTGCCACATGTCTTTATCCAACTTCTTAATTACATCAATCCTATTCACCTCCATCTCTGTCTCAGCGGCTTCCACACTCTGTCTTGCTGATCTCTCCGTACATTAACTGGTCTTAACCTTTCTTCTCCTCTCCTCCAGGCAGCATTGGCTGAAAGCAACATGCAGCTGCTCAACAACCCGACCTTACTGAACCCGTCAACCGGCGGCTTGATGCACGTGGGTCACGATGATGTCAGCAGCACCGTGGAGCAGGTCAACAGCAATGGCAGCAGCAGCCCCGGACTCTCCCCACAACAACACGGGTACGCGCCGACTCCCTCCCCACAACAACACGGGTACGCGCCGACTCCCTCCCCACAACAACACGGGTACGCGCCGACTCCCTCCCCACAACAACACGGGTACGCACCGACTCCCCCCCCCCGCAACAACACGGGTACGCGCCGACTCCCCTCCCGCAACAACACGGGTACGCGCCGACTCCCCCCCCTCAACAACACGGGTACGCGCCGACTCCGCCCCCGCAACAACACGGGTACGCGCCGACTCCCCCGCCCCCACCCCCCTCAACAACACGGGTACGCACCGACTCCCCCGCAACAACACGGGTACGCGCCGACTCCCCCCCCCGCAAGAACACGGGTATGCGCCGACTCCCCCGCAACAACACGGGTACGCACCGACTCCCCCGCCCCCACCCCCCTCAACAACACGGGTACGCACCGACTCCCCCGCAACAACACGGGTACGCGCCGACTCCCCCGCCCCCACCCCCCTCAGCAACACGGGTACGCACCGACTCCCCCCCCTCAACAACACGGGTACGCGCCGACTCCCCCCCCTCAACAACACGGGTACGCGCCAACTCCCCCCCCGCAACAACATGGGTACGCGCCGACTCCCTCCCCGCAACAACACGGGTACGCGCCGACTCCCTCCCCGCAACAACACGGGTACGCGCCGACTCCCCCCCGCAACAACACGGGTACGCACCGACTCCCCCCCCTCAACAACATGGGTACGCGCCGACTCCCTCCCCGCAACAACACGGGTACGCGCCGACTCCCTCCCCGCAACAACACGGGTACGCACCGACTCCCACCTCGCAACAACACAGGTACGCACCGACTCCCTCCCCGCAACAACACGGGTACGCACCGACTCCCCCCCCCGCAACAACACGGGTACGCACCGACTCCCCCCCGCAACAACACGGGTACGCACCGACTCCCTCCCCGCAACAACACGGGTACGCGCCGACTCCCCCCCGCAACAACACGGGTACGCGCCGACTCCCCCCCGCAACAACACGGGTACGCACCGACTCCCCCCCGCAACAACACGGGTACGCGCCGACTCACCCCCCCCGCAACAACACGGGTACGCACCGACTCCCCCCCGCATCAACACGGGTACGCACCGACTCCCTCCCCGCAACAACACGGGTACGCGCCGACTCCCCCCCAAAACAACACGGGTACGCGCCGACTCCCCCCCCGCAACAACACGGGTACGCGCCAACTCCCCCCCCGCAACAACACGGGTACGCACCGACTCCGCCCCCGCAACAACACGGGTACGCGCCGACTCCCACCCCGCAACAACACAGGTACGCGCCGACTCCCCCCTCCCGCAACAACACGGGTGCGCGCCGACTCCTCCCCCGCAACAACACGGGTACGCACCGACTCCCCCCCTCAACAACACGGGTACGCACCGACTCCCCTCCCCCGCAACAACACGGGTATGCACCGACTCCTCTCCCCCGCAACAACACGGGTACGTGCCGACTCCCCCCCCTCAACAACACGGGTATGCACCGACTCCTCTCGCCCGCAACAACACGGGTACGTGCCGACTCCTCCCCCGCAACAACACGGGTACGCACCGACTCCCCCCCCCCCCCCCGCAACAACACGGGTACGCGCCGACTTCCCCTTTAACAACACGGGTACGCACCGACTCCCCTCCCCCGCAACAACACGGGTACGCACCGACTTCCCCCCCCGCAACAACACGGGTACGCACCGACTCCCCCCCCCGCAACAACACGGGTACGCGCCGACTCCCCTCCCCCGCAACAGCACGGGTACGCGCCGACTCCCCTCCCCCGCAACAACACGGGTACGCGCCGACTCCCCCCCGTCAACAACACGGGTACGCACCGACTCCCCCCCGCCCCCCTCAACAACACGGGTACGCGCCGACTCCCCCCCCCCCCCCCCAACAACACGGGTACACACCGACTCCCTCCCCCGCAACAACACGGGTACGCACCGACTCCCCCCCGCCCCCCTCAACAACACGGGTACGCGCCGACTCCCCCCCGCCCCCCTCAACAACACGGGTACGCGCCGACTCCCCACCCCCCCCCCCCCCGCGCAACAACACGGGTACACACCGACTCCCTCCCCCGCAACAACACGGGTACGCGCCGACTCCCCTCCCCCGCAACAACACGGGTACGCGCCGACTCCCCTCCCCCGCAACAACACGGGTACGCGCCGACTCCTCCCCCGCAACAACACGGGTACGCGCCGGCTCCCCCCCCCGCAACAACACGGGTACGCGCCGACTCCCCTCCCCCGCAACAACACGGGTACGCGCCAACTCCCCTCCCGCAACAACACGGGTACGCACCGACTCCCCCCCCTCAACAACACGGGTACGCGCCGACTCCCCCCCATCAACAACACGGGTACGCGCCGACTCCCACCCCCCCCCCCCCCCCCGCGCAACAACACGGGTACACACCGACTCCCTCCCCCGCAACAACACGGGTACGCGCCGACTCCCCTCCCCCGCGACAACACGGGTACGCGCCGACTCCCCTCCCCCGCAACAACACGGCTACGCGCCGACTCCCCCCCCCCGCAACAACACGGGTATGCACCGACTCTTCCCCCACAACAACACGGGTACGCACCGACTCCACCCCGCAACAACACGGGTACGCGCCGACTCCCCTCCCGCAACAACACGGGTACACACCGACTCCACCCCGCAACAACACGGGTACACACCGACTCCACCCCGCAACAACACGGGTACGCGCCGACTCCTCCCCCGCAACAACACGGGTACGCGCCGACTCCTCCCCCGCAACAACACGGGTACGCGCCGACTCCCCTCCCCCGCAACAACACGGGTACGCGCCGACTCCTCCCCCTCAACAACACGGGTACGCACCGACTCCCCCCCCCGCAACAACACGGGTACGCGCCGACTCCCCCCCCCCCCCCCCCCGCAACAACACGGGTACGCGCCGACTCCCCCCCGTCAACAACACGGGTACGCACCGACTCCCCCCCGCCCCCCTCAACAACACGGGTACCCGCCGACTCCCCCCCCCCCCCCCCCCCCCGCGCAACAACACGGGTACACACCGACTCCCTCCCCCGCAACAACACGGGTACGCGCCGACTCCCCTCCCCCGCGACAACACGTGTACGCGCCGACTCCCCTCCCCCGCAACAACACGGGTACGCGCCGACTCCCCCCCCCGCAACAACACGGGTACGCGCCGACTCCCCTCCCCCGCAACAACACGGGTACGCGCCGACTCCCCTCCCCCGCAACAACACGGGTACGCGCCGACTCCTCCCCCGCAACAACACGGGTACGCGCCGACTCCCCTCCCGCAACAACACGGGTACGCGCCGACTCCCCTCCCGCAACAACACGGGTACGCACCGACTCCACCCCGCAACAACACGGGTACCCGCCGACTCCCTCCCCCGCAACAACACGGGTACGCACCGACTCCCTCCCCCCCCCCGCAACAACACGGGTACGCGCCTACTCCTCCCCCGCAACAACACGGGTACGCGCCGACTCCCTCCCCCGCAACAACACGGGTACCCGCCGACTCCCTCCCCCGCAACAACACGGGTACGCGCCGACTCCTCCCCCGCAACAACACGGGTACGCGCCGACTCCTCCCCCGCAACAACACGGGTACGCGCCGACTCCTCCCCCGCAACAACACGGGTACGCACCGACTCCCCCCCCGCAACAACACGGGTACGCACCGACTCCCCCCCCGCAACAACACGGGTACGCGCCGACTCCACCCCCCCCCGCAACAACACGGGTACGCGCCGACTCCTCCCCCGCAACAACACGGGTACGCACCGACTCCCCCCCCGCAACAACACGGGTACGCGCCGACTCCTCCCCCGCAACAACACGGGTACGCGCCGACTCCCCTCCCCCTCCCGCAACAACACGGGTTCGCCCCAACACTCTCCTCTCAGCAGCAAGGGTACACCCCAACATTCTCCCCCCAACAACACGGGTACACCCCAACTTCCCCCGCCCCCAACAACACGGGTACGCCCCAACATTCTCCCCTCAACAACACGGGTACACCCCAACACTCTCCCCCCAACAACACGGGTACACCCCAACATACTCCCCCCAACAACACGGGTACGCCCCAACTCCCTCCCCCTCAACAACACAGGTACATCCCAAAACTATCCCCCCAACAACACGGGTACACCCCAACACTCTCCCCCCAACAACATGGGTACGCCCCAACATCCTCCCCCTCAACAACACAGGTACGTCCCAACACTCTCCCCCCAACAACATGGGTACACCCCAACACTCCCCCCAGCAACACGGGTACATCCCAACACTCCCCCCAGCAACACGGGTACACCCCAACTCCCCCTCCCCCAACAACAAGGGTACGCCCCAACACTCTCCCCAATAACACGGGTATGCCCCAACTCCCCCTCCCCCAACAACACGGGTACACCCCAACACTCCCCCCAGCAACACGGGTACATCCCAACACTCCCCCCAGCAACACGGATACATCCCAACACTCCCCCCAGCAACACGGGTACACCCCAACTCCCCCTCCCCCAACAACACGGGTACACCCCAACTCCCCCTCCCCCAACAACACGGGTACACCCCAACACTCCCCCCAGCAGCACAGGTACGCCCCAACACTCTCTCCCCAACAAGACGGGTATATCCCAATTCCAGGGCCCCAGGACTCGGGACTGGCCTCTGGTCAAAAACCAGGGGACAGATCCAATGGGACACAACAACAACTGGCATTTATGTAGTGCCTTTAAATGTGGCGAAACATCCCCAGGGGCTCCACAGAAGGTTAAATCAGACACACTGGCATTAGCGCTAGGGACCCGGGTTCGATTCCCGGCTTGGGTCACTGTCTGTGTGGAGTCTGCACGTTCTCCCCGTGTTTGCGTGGGTTTCCTCCGGGTGCTCCGGTTTCCTCCCACATTCCAAAGATGTGCAGGTTAGGTGGCTTGGCCATGCTAAATTGGCCCTTTGTACCAGGGGGACGAGCAGGATAAATACATGGAGTTACAGGGATGGGACCTGGGTGGGATTGTGGTCGGTACAGACTCGATGGCCCGAATGGCCTCCTTCTGCACTGCAGGGATTCTATGTTCCCTGATCTATGATTTTAGTCACATTAGGAGATATCTGTAAAGATGACCAAAACTTTAGTTAAAACGGTGAGATTTAAGGAGCCTGTTAAAGAAGGAGGGAGAGTTAAAGAGGCGCAATGTTTAAGGGAAGACAATGCAAAGTTTGAGGTCCAGGAAACTGAAGGTATGTCTCTCAGTGATGAGTGATTAAAATGGGATACACCAGAGATAAAAATTATCGGAGCATGGAGATATTGGCCTTGGGTTTTTTACAGGGATAGGGAGAGGTGAGACCACAGAGGGATTTGAAACGAGGGTCAGAGACCAGGAGCAAATGTAGATCAGTCAACACAAGGGTGATGAGTGGAAACAAACCTTTGACTTAGGAACAAGGCTGCACTTCCAGCCTAAACACTGGGAGGCTCTTCCATCTGCTAAGAGGAAAGGCTAAGAGTTCATAGAATCCCTACAGTGCAGAAGGAGGCCATTCAGCCCATTGAGTCTGCACCAACAACAATTCTACTGAGGCCCTATCCCCGCAACCCCACATATTTACCCTGCTAGTCCCCCTGACACAAAGGGGCAATTCAGTACGTCCACTCTACCTAACCTGGACATCTTTGGAGTGCAGGAATAAATTGGAGCACCCGGAGGAAACCCAGGCAGACACGGGGAGAACGTGCTTTGTTGATGCAATTATCCATTGCACCAGCTGATTCCCTTCATAATCTAGCTGTAAGTTCATGGAAAGCATGTTAATGAGCATTCAAAGGTGGAAATATTCCCCAGCCCCTCGTTAAAGGCCAATGTACTCTTCCCAATCTCTGCACAGGCACCAAGTGCACATCAAGGAGGAACCTGCAGAGTTGGAGGAGGATGACCCGTCTGTCTCAATTATCGCAACAGCCAATGTGAATTCGGAAATGCAGGAAGCTAGAGAGATGGAGGAGGAACTAACAGCAGAGGAATTGGAATAACATCAAACTCAAGCACTTCAACTTATTAAAAAAACAAACAAACAAAAACGAAAACAGGGTGAGACCTCATACCTGCATTTCTGTCATAACAGCATCTCCTGGGCCCGACTCACCAGGACTGAGTGACCAGAGCAAGGAGCACATCCTTCAAACACCAACAGATACTTGAAGACTCCAATGGCAGCTTTGATTGTCCATTAATAACGGAGCCTTGGAACACAAACCAACTTGTTTGGTGGACATTGAATGGCTCCAACTTATCAAAGCAATGCTGTGACCATTTTATTACTTTTCTTCCCAAATGTTTTGTCATTAACGCAGCGATGGTTATCAGTGCTCTGCCTGTCAGCCAGTCTCACAGACATACAATGTGGATAAGTCACTTATTCACGGTTAGGGCCCCAAACAGACTTTTTCAACCTGCTTTCAAGGTACCTCAATTTGAATTTTTTCTATCCAATGCTGTAGATAGCTCAACAGGCACATTGTATTTAAGCAGAGGGCAACTGTGGAACTGTTTCTGGGGTATCAGATCTCCCCCCACCCATCCCCCCACCCCCCTCCCCCCCGCACTGACCTTGGCACCTGCTGAGATCTAAATGAAAGATCTGTCCAGGACAGTGTTAACTTGTCTTTAAACTCCCACTGTTATTTTAGCTTTTGTGTTTATATCTGGTTCTGGGGAATGGGATCGGGAGGGGATTGGGGTGGGAGGGGAAACGGAAAGGGCCAGCCTTTTAAATCTATCTCACTTAAGCTTTGTATTGTAAATGACTGAGGATTAGATAATGTTGACGGAGACCTAATCAAAGGTACAACTGTGTGGAGAAAGTGGTTGGCCCGAGTTGTCGGGTGTTGACTTCTTACAGGTGTCAGGTTTTAAAGCAAAGCACAGAACATTTCTATAAAGTTAGCCCATCAAGGGTTTAGGACAGTACGTAAATATACTTTAAAAGCAATGTGAACCTTCAAACGAAAAAGGCTTATTTCTGGTTGGTTCTGTTTTGACTGCATTGGTAAACTTCAGTCCGCACTGAGTGAAACTCTGCCTTGTATCAGAGAATCTTTTCCCTGATTGGCTTTTGGTGGTGGTGGTGGGGGGAGGGGGGGTGGGGGGGTGATGATGAGGGGGAGGGGGGGGGGGAATTGCTAATTGTGTTGCCCTTAAAGGGACAATCACCACAATAATGCGGATCACTTTCCAGTAACTCCCGGTGTTGACACCCACACCGTTCAAAGCTAAACGGACGTTCAAACAAAATGCCAGCAAGCTAACAGCGCCTGTGGACCTCTGGGGCAGAAGGGGAGAGGCAGGGGGAGAGCAGAAGGGAGAGGAAACAAATGGCCTCCTTCTATGCCGTCTGGTGGGGGCAGAGGCGACAGAAGGGAACCCACGCCAGAACTCTACCACCTCGCCTGCCACGGAATCGGAGCGAGCGAGAGGCTGACAACGGGAATGTCCGTTGACCTCGGGCGGGAGTTTCTAGTCTCGCTCGAGCGAGACTGTAAAACCTGCCTCGGGCCTCAGTTTTTCGTTACAGGTTTTTAAAGCAGCCTCAACAAACCCAGCCTGAGAGCGAGGAAGAGATAGAGAGAGAACTTCTCTGCCATAGGACTTTAACGAAACCAAATCAAAGACATTAGTGGCCAAGACACGGTGTTCACTTATTCTTTTCACTACTTTGAAATGATGTTCTTTTTTAATTAACGCAATGCGCTGTGCAATTTCCGTTACCAAAAAAAAATTGATATATTGACAGTATTTCTCTGTGATCTGACCCAGTTCAAACAAGGTATAGGAATATCAGCTCTGTGAGGTCTATTTTTGATAAGGTCCACGTTGTGATTGGGAATAGCTCCATCAGGAAACTGTTCCTTGTTGCCAAAATCCAGAGGTTGTCACTGTTTCTGAACTTTGAACTCGATGAGGCGGAATAGGGGTATCCAGGGGATCGAGACTCTACTGAGGGTCGATCGCTGCTTATCTCCATTAGAATGAATCCCCCATGGAGATCTACAAAGCTGGTCCAATTTACCTGTGAGGATTGAGTCCACTTTCTTCAAAATGATCCACCCATGCACAATTTCAATTTCCAGTTGCTGCTATTATGGTGCATCTAATTCCCAAACTAACCTGTCCAGTTTAAAACTTGATGAAATGTCTGCAATCCAAATACAACAGTAGAGTCTTAACTTAAAACAAATGTAACTGATAGTAATCGGAATGACCTCCTTGGTATGTCCAAACCAGGGCACACCTTCCAGACAGAATGTGACTTATGGCATTGACCACAACCCATGAATCATGGCAATTAATCACACTCTTTAGCTATAAATCACATCCTGGGGGGTCCTCATCACCAACGATGTGGGTGGTCCTCATGACACAACCATCTCCCCCCCATCTGGGAATCTACGCTCCACATGTTCCTGGCCAATGATGCATTGTCAGAATTGCCATGTGGCTCTACTCTGTGTCTTGAATGAGAGAACTAAGCAGCAAAATAATTTGGGGAACAAGATTATCTGTACGACAACTGAACCAATTACGACTCAGGTCCAAGAGTTTAATTTTCTCTAGCCCCGCAGGAAGTTGGAAGACGAGTCTCTTGAGTGTGTGCAGTTCAGGAGATGGCATTATTCCACAGGGAGGGATCTTGTAGCATTTTCAGGAAGATAACATGAACAAAAGTCTGGTTTAAGGTCCCAGCTCTCAACTATAGATTCTACCACTGTCTGGATTTCCTGAGGCTTCAGAACATTCAACACAATTCTTCTCTGTGTCTTAACTTTCTCTAAGGAAGGAACTGAAAGGTTAGGGAAAAGAGATAAGAACAAAGTATCAGTGGAAGAGAGAGAGAGAGAGAGAATGTGAGAGAGAGGGGCCACTCACTGCGTGTCAAAAACTGACATTACAGAGAATGAATTTAACAAGTTTTTGATATGATGAGGCCAGTGGGTTAGTCTTGGCAGCTGGTAGTGAAATCCTAAACTTCGACTTCATTGCAGTATCGATGTTGTTCCAGTCGATCACCGCTCTCATCTCCAAATATGGCCATGATCAGCGAGGTCACTGATCATTCCTGTGATCGGCCAATGGCACATGAGCTGGAACCTGCCTCAATTTCTGTTTTGCTCTCCCCATCTTGCCAACCCAACCACTGAGAACAGGGCCCCTGCAGTGAGTAGGAGACTTGTCAATGGATCATAACAGATTCACATTCAACCTGTAGGTTGAGAACCCAGCCCCTCTTCAAGCTATCAGCTTCCATCATTGTATGTGGAGTGGCCAAAGGCTTGGTCCAGAACAGTTGGCGAGAGTTTGCAACAGGTCTTGCCTTTTGCTGTTGTCTCTTGGTGCCAGATATTGTGACAGGATCCATGAGATTTGTTGTTAAAGCTTTGGGAAGGAAAAGTACATCAAATAACTTAGTGATCTTCCAGGTCTCCAAGGGTTCCACCTCTCTTGGGCAGTGCAGGGACATGAACCCAGGAGGTCTTTCTTAAGAGTCGAATTCCCTGCTCCTATTAATTTTTAGGAATCTGCAGCTGACACTAACAGATCCCAGCAATCCGATTCATTTAGCAGTGGAGGTACGATGCTAAGAATAACGTTTTCCAAATTTCCAGGCTCCACAAAATTGAACCAGGAATAAGAAATTAGAACATAACTAAGGCTGAATTGGAGGCTAGATTGGCTGGACTTAAGTCTACAGGGGACCCATGGATCACCAATTGGAGATCCCCAATTGTACAGGATACAATAAAACTGGACACACGAGCTATAAATCATGTGATTCCTTTTCCTCAGGTGAAGGCAGTTAAAGATTAATTGTCTTGATGACATTTTAAAACAAGGAGGGAAAAATTGAAATATTATGAGGCATTAGAGTTTCCACGACAACACCATTACTGAGCAAAAAAGGTCATTTATATCATTGAAAGTGGAATCATGAATAATGTAATGACCACTAATTAATTATCAAACCTGATATATTACACATCACAAGCCTTCATAATCCTGAAAACCATAAAAGATTATAACGATCCAGGCACGCATGTTAAAATATTTTGATTTTTTTTCCTGCGATAATTAAGATTTTTTAAAACATTGCAACGGAATTTCAGGAACCTGCAAGCATCCCAATCACATGATGTCTCATTTCTTGTCTTTTTGAGAATTCCCCGTTGTCCTTTGATATCCAGAGACTTTGAGGGTTTTAGTTTAATTCAGCAGGTTGGGAACCTACAGGAGCAAGTGGAACATCAGTTTTACAATCCGTTTTAAAATTTGATGAGGTTCAGGACCAGGTTGATCAGTTTGACAGTTTTCTGGCTCTATATCATCAGTGACTATTCAGAAAGCTGGGACATTGTTGGGAGGTGGAATCTTCAGGCCAGGTTGCAATGGTTTTCCATGAGTGCAGAATCTCAGGATCGATTCTTGGGACAGGCCACGCCCAGTAGCCCATGCTCTGGACAATGAGTCAGACTTTAAGGGAGCACTGGGAAGGATTGAAGTATCGTTGATCCACACCCAAGCAACAACCCCTCGGAGCTCGGTTCCTCTCCGGCAGAATGGATTTTCTGAGTATTCCGTGGTGTTGGAAAATGGGAGCATTCAGCTCCTTGAGCCTGCTCTGCTATCTGCTGCTTAATTTGGGGTTTGAAGTTTTGCTTATAGATGTGTGTCAGTCCCTGCATTCCCAACAGATTCACACCAGGTACACGGGGGAAGGAATTTTAACCTACCCTCGGGGCGGAATCCGATTGGCATTATGGCCTTGCTCATCCCAAAATCCCGCCTGAGCTCGAGAGACCTTCCCATGCTCCACTCCTCACCCGCTCCAATTCCCGTGGCAGACGGGATGGTAAAATCCTGGTATAAATCTGGTCTGGTTATCATAGAATCATAGAAACCCTACAGTGCAGAAGGAGGTCATTCGGCCCATCGAGTCTGCACCGACCACAATCCCACCCAGGCCCTACCCGCTAATCCCTTTTTTTTTTTACCCGCTAATCCCTCTAACCTACGCATCCCAGGACTCTAAGGGGCAATTTTTAACCTGGCCAATCAACCTAACCCGCACATCTTTGGACTGTGGGAGGAAACCGGAGCAGCCGGAGGAAACCCACGCAGACACGAGGAGAATGTGCAAACTCCACACAGACAGTGACCCGAGCCGGGAATCGAACCCGGGACCCTGGAGCTGTGAAGCAGCAGTGCTAACCACTGTGCTACCGTGCCGTTATATATTCTGGTGAAGTAATATTATGATGTGGAGATTAGACAGGGAGTCAAACAAGAGGCTGATCAGTGTCCGTTGCTTCCAGCTGCGAGGATCAGGTTAAACTTATCCCAGGGTTTCATCAACACGTAGATTTTCCTTCTTCCCCACTCCTATTCTCACTCTGAGTCAAGAAGCCGGAAACTGCTACCTTTGAATCTTTTCCATTTTGAAAGTTTTGTTCTGCAATTGACCAAAGATAATTATTTTATTTTAAATGGTGAAAGCACTTGCTAGACTGAGTCCTCTCACGAATATGGTGCTGGGAGCTGATCATTAAGGGTTTGGGAAATCACAGCTCGTGTCCCTGTTCAACTTGTGACTGGGTATCCAAGGTGAAGAGCAATTACTCAAACTCTGGCTGTCACTGTGCTTCTGTTTACAGTTGCCAGACTCAAAGCAAAGGCTACAGAGTGAATCTAAAATCTGTCAGAATGAGCCTCAGCTTCAAGCCCCCATGTGGAGCCAATCAGAAAACACTATCCATTCTGAGGGCTTTGTTTCTTGACCCTCAGTTAGAAGCGAACAACATGTTCCAAAGAAACAATGGATTAAAAATTTGATTCATTCATTATTTATTCCAAAGTTAAGTTTCAGTTTTCTCCTCTTGGCTGGGTTATGATTCTGATCCAAAGTTTTAATCTTTTCTTATTTATTTTGCCTCTCACTTGGGTTACTTTGTGTTGAAGTGGATTGTTTTGAGGGAAGTGGAACTCTGGAAAGGGGAAGATCCTTTCATCTCTCTAAGTGATGAATGAGCTAGCACTAATCCCCGGACCGGGCATCATTCGCCATTTTGGATAAGGGAAAGAAAGAAAAGGATTGTTTTCTCTCCGGTATTTAAGTACATTTTCTATCATGGGATGTGGGGACCCATCCCTAATTGCCCCTTGAGAAGGTGGTGATGAGCTGCCTTCTTGAACTGCTGCAATCCATGTGGTGTAGGTACACCCACTGTGCTGTTAGGAAGGGAATTCCAGGATTCTGACCCAGTGACAGTGAAGGAACAGCCAATATACTTCCAAGTCAGGATGGTGTGTGGCTTGGAGGGGAACCTCCAGCTGGTGGTGTTCCCAGGTGTGTACAAGGTGGTTGACGTAGTGGGTTTGGAAGAATCCTTGGTGAGTTAATGCAGTGCATTCTTTAGATGGCACACACTGCTGCTACTATATATTGGTGATGGTGGGAGTGAATGTTTAAGGTGGTGAATGGGATGCCAATTAAGTGGGCTGCTTCATCCTGGATGGTGTCAATCTTCTTGAGTTGCGTTCATCGAAGCAAGTGGAGAGTATTCCATCACACTCCTGGCTTGTACCTGGTAAATGGTAGACACGCTTTGGGTGTCAAAAAGTGAGTTACACTCTGCAGTTTTCCCAGCCTCTGACCTGCTCTTGTAGCCACTGTGTTAATGTGGCGAGTCCAGTTCAGTTTCTGGTTAATGGTAACCACCTGGATGTTGATAATGTCAAAGGGCAATGCTCAGATTCCCTCTTGTTGGAGATGGTCATTGTCTGGCACTTGTGTGGCACAAATGTTACTTACCACTTGTTAGCCCAAGACTAGATCTTGTCCCGATCTTGCTGCATATGGACACAGACTGCTTCAATATCTGAGGAGTCGCGAATGGTGCTGAACATTGTGCAATCATAAGAGAACATTTCTGACCTTATGATGGAGGGAAGGTCATTGATGAAGCAGCTGAAGGTGGTTGGGGCTAGAACACTACCCTGAGGAACTCCTGCAGAGATATCCTGGAGCTAAGATGATTAACCTCCAACCACCACAACCATCTTCCTTTGTGCCAGGTATGACTCCAACCAGTGGAGAGTTTTCCTCCTGATTTCCATTGATTCCAGTTGTGCTGGGGCTCCTTGATGCCACATGCGGTCAAATGCTGCCTTGATGTCAAGGGCTGTCACTCTCACCTCTCCTGAAGTACTTGTAAATAAATCTATGCAGTAATTAGCTGCTCACAAGATATTTAATCTGCTACATCCTAATAATTAATTTTTAGATGAATGAAATCATCCGCTTTGTTGGAAGTGCAGACAGAGAGTCAGCTTCTGTTCACCACAATTGGTTTCCTTTTTGGTTTGTTCCAAGGCAGGTGAAATTGATTGCCATTTCACTATCTTACCAATCACTTCAATATTTCCCAATAGAACCTGAGTCAAAGGCTTTGATTTAATGGTTTTTAATATTCTGTCCGAGAACCATGCGCGCAGACATCTTTCCTACTTGGGCTGAAGGTGACAATGATTGTTAGCGACAGTGTTTGGTGGGATTCCAGTCGATTCTAGTGGGCACCGGGGTGACTGCTAAGGCTAATCTGTGCTCAGAAGGTTCTGTTGCAAATAGGACTGGATAGCCCAGACAATTGAGCTTTGGGACAGTTGTTGACTCTGGGTTTTCTGGGTTTTCTCTCTGCCTCTGAAATGTGTTTGCTTTCGAAGGAGCTGTACCATTTCTTATTTGATGGTGTGCGATGCAGCGATTCTGGGCGAGCTTCTCTCAGGATTTGAAGTCGATATCAAAACCCCAAAGTGAGATCTTCAGAGTTTCCTGTGTGGCGTTTCCTTTGGCCACCGTGAGAGCGCACCACAGACTCAGACTCTCCATGGAGGATTTGCTTTGCTGAGGGAGTGTCTGGCATTCTGACTGTATGACCAGCCTCACTCGGTTGTGACTGTCTCAGTTTGGGTGTGGTTGCTTGGTGTGGTCTGGTTACCAGCTCAGGTGAGCACCTCACTGTTGGGTATCTTGTCCTATCACCTGATCTCCAGAAGCTTCCAAAGACAACTCAAGTGGAAGTGACTGATTCTCTTGATCGATATGATCAGCCATGAGTGATCAATGAGTGATGGAGCAGGCTGGAAGGGCCGAATGGCCTCCTCCTGCTCCTATATTCTATGTTTCTTTGCATGACGCTGGTGCACAGTCCAAGCCTGGCGTGTGCAGAGCAGACTGGGTGGGACTATTGCTCTATAGGCTTTCAGTTTGGGAGGCAGAATTACTCCCCTTCATTCCTGGGCTGATATTGGGAGACTGCCGAAGGCTGCATTTGCTTTGACAATTCCTCCAGGTGTCAGATCGTCAATATTGACAGCGAGAGAGAGTGTGCTGGCGGGGTAAGTGAACTTATCCATTGCTGACACGCTCTGGTCATGGACTGAAACCTTGAGCTCGAGATGGGGCTTTCCTGGAGCAGGCTGCTTTTCCAGTTCACTTCATGCTGGGCATGAGACCAAAGTGGTTGCAGGAATTGGAGAACAAGTGCAAGCTACACAGCCCTATAGTTAACTGGTGGAACCAAGGTCCAATCACATGCTTATGAATGGCCACTTAAATGTGTTCTCGTTCTCTCAACCAAGCGATGTTGTTTTCTATGAATTGTGCATCAGAGAATTGTTTACTGGTCTATCAAGAATTGTTAGAGAAATGGCCACACTCAGTATCAACAAAATCTTTGCTCCCCCCACCCCGTGTTCCGTACTCAATAAAAATAAATGTGTTGCATCACGATAACAATAGAACTTGTTTCTACCAAAAGATCCATTTCACCTTGTCCTTCTCTTCCCAAGCATTTGCTTTGTTCCTTTCTGTGCGCCCTCAGCACAGTATTCCAAGGCTTATGGTTTGGCTACATTCCCAATGGGAGGACATTGAACCTAACTAAAGAATGGCAAAGGATTCAGGACTAATTCAGAGTTCTTTGTCACAGTTTTTTATGAGGCTTTTTTCTCTTCTCGAATATTATGTCTCTAGTTGTAGAACTCTTGAGTGCACTGGTCCGGTTTATCTAGTTAATAACTTCCAGAATGGATACCTCAGAAAGTGGACCCTCCAACCAGCCTACAAGTCGGCAACTGCTGACTCTAATTTTCCCCCAGTATTCTTTTACTTTTCTTCCTTTTTACATACTCATTCAGTTTCCATTTTAAATGATGTAACAGTCTCTGCCTCAGTCCTCTCGTGCAGTGAATCATTCCCTGAACTAATAGATCTCTGTGTAAAAATATTTCTTTAAATTCCTCCATAATTAATCCTGCGCTAATGTTCAGTCATTGTTCCAACTCAGTAGCCAGTAGAAACTGTCTTTCACCAACCATTCTCTCAAAACCTCACAGATTTTGAAAATCTCTATTAATTTCCCTGTAAATGTCCTCGCTCTTATGTTTTATTATCAGTCTGGCCCAGGGTGAGAATGCAGGTGAGAACTGCGTTAACCTTTCCAGAATACTTCACGTCGGAAACACTGCTACTACCTCCTTGTAATCTAGAAACCAGGATAATTGGTTCAGTTGCAATTAGGAATAGGGTTTAATATGATTTTTCTTTTGATAATAACCACAACCTCACAATTACTTAGGACAAACAACCAAAAATCCAAAGAAGGCAACAAAGTTTATTCAGCATCAACCGAATGTTTTGAAAACACCAAATACAGAAATCTTCAAGGAATCAGGAGTTCTCTGCAGCATCTGGGTGGTTTGTATGTTGCTGAGGATTTTTTGATCTTTATAGGGTCAAGAACATTAGCTTTAAGATGTGAACTTCCAAAAAAAAGTGAAAATCGAATGGCTTAGCACAGGAGTCTGAGCTAACTGATCAACACCGTGGAGTTTAACTGGCCTCACTTAGCTCTGTATTCCTGCTGTTACCTATTATTGCTTCACTTTATCTTGGTTCATTATGGAACAGATCGGCCTACATCTGCTCCCTCTTCAATCTTCCTCCTGGATTTTTGAAGGAATATTGGGATTGGACAGTGGCTGGGTACAGATTTGAGTTTGGTTCCACCCATGATTTAGCGTGCACTATACGACCATGGGGATGCAGGAGTGTTGGGAATTGAGTGAGAGTTTAAGTAGCAATGGGTATATCGGTGGAGCCAGGGAACAGAGTAACACTGATGCATAAGTACATAATCCGAAATGAGAAGCTGGTTCAAGTTTTTAAGAACTGTGGTCAGACCACTTGACCTCTCATAGTCTTTAGCGGACGGTGAATGTATCTTGTGCCCCATTTCTTCCTCCTGCACTGATGATAATAGTATGTCCCTTGGGAAGGATTATACACTCAAAGGTCCATGAAATTAACATATTATTACTGACATGTACCTCAGCAAAGAGAAACCTTTATGATGGTGAGAATTTTACTAAAGGACAGGATGCACTTGACAGTATCGGTCATACCGATGTAACTCGGGAAAAGGTGTTCACTTTGTGTTGTGTCTCTGATTTTATTCTGTTCTTATTTAAATGAATCTTGAGTTTCTACCATAGTAGGAACCAGGACTTTGTGATTCTTGTTCTTTTGGGTTTTGTGAGCAGAATCCACGCGGGGCAAAGATGTGAGTTTAAAGACAGACCTTAATGCACAGAGCATTGTTTGAGCAGCTGTAACTAGCTCTCTGCTGGAGTTGGGTCCAAGCTAAAAGGAGAATACTCTTCACTGCTGGGTTTGAATTGACGGTTCCAACAATTTCTCTTTTTGTTTTTTTTTCTTTAACTTCAAGCTTTTATTAATGTGGCCCCAATGCTGTCATGGTAACACAGTCTGCCATGGTTGGGAGAAAGGGTTGCACAGTGCAATATTGCCCATATTTGAACAGAAATCAGCACTAAAGCAGCATTCAAACAGAGCCACATGAGAGGCTGTACTTGTGGGAAATGGTAGCATGATATTGAAAAGATATTGCTCGGAAGGACTTAATGTAGTGTTGGTGCTCTGTACAGTTTAACTCTGTATCTAACCCCGCGCTGTACCTGTCCTGGGAGTGTTTGATGGGGACAGTGTAGAGGGAGCTTTACTCTGTATCTAACCCCGTGCTGTACCTGTCCTGGGAGTGTTTGATGGGGACAGTGTAGAGGGAGCTTTACTCTGTATCTAACCCCGTGCTGTACCTGTCCTGGGAGTGTTTGATGGGGACAGTGTAGAGGGAGCTTTACTCTGTATCTAACCCCGTGCTGTACCTGTCCTGGGAGTGTTTGATGGGGACAGTGTAGAGGGAGCTTTACTCTGTATCTAACCCCGTGCTGTACCTGTCCTGGGAGTGTTTGATGGGGACAGTGTAGAGGGAGCTTTACTCTGTATCTAACCCCGCGCTGTACCTGTCCTGGGAGTGTTTGATGGGGACAGTGTGGAGGGAGCTTTACTCTGTATCTAACCCCGTGCTGTACCTGTCCTGGGAGTGTTTGATGGGGACAGTGTGGAGGGAGCTTTACTCTGTATCTAACCCCATGCTGTACCTGTCCTGGGAGTGTTTGATGGGGACAGTGTGGAGGGAGCTTTACTCTGTATCTAACCCCATGCTGTACCTGTCCTGGGAGTGTTTGATGGGGACAGTGTGGAGGGAGCTTTACCTTTTATCGAACCTGTGCTGAATTTAATAGTTCATTGTCCCACATATTTTGACTCAGTAAAAAATATTATTAGTTTTTTGATAAACATAAGAACATAAGAACTCGGAGCAGGAGTAGGCCATCTGGCCCCTCGAGCCTGCTCCGCCATTCAATAAGATCATGGCTGATCATTTCGTGGACTCAGCCCCACTTACCCGCCCGCTCACCATAACCCTTAATTCCATAACCCAATGCCATACTTAATGACAGTTCCAAAAGAGGCAACCAACCCTCCTGATCTCTCCCAACCCTCCTTGAAAGTGAGGAATGTTGGATTGGTTTGGTTGATGTCGCTCTGTTTCACAAAGCGATGCTCTGTTAGGTGGACATGGTCGATGCAAGAGTGAGTGTCAGCACACCCAATCCCAACCCAGTCAGCAGGAGGATTTGTTTTCCCAGGAAATGGCAAATCCCATGGAATTGAAGCAGGGTTTGGACAGAATGGGGAAAGAAGCCTGATTTAATAACTGCTTGAAGCTGTCACTACACAAACCCAGCAGCGACACTGGTGGAATTCCTCTCAGTTTTTTGAAAACGAAAAAGCTCTTAATTTTCTTTTTCTTCCGTATTTCAAAGGACGGATCTGGAGACCTCAAGGAACTGAACTTTCAATAGAATAAATAAGGAACAATTCCTAAAGACACTTCTGTAAAAAAAAAGCAAAAAAAAAGTTTTTAAATGCATAATATGAATATTAGTTACCTAGTCAAAAGAGACGTTAAAGAAGGGCAACGAGTTGTTTTTTGCGATATTTTATGTATCGGTGTATATTCTGTAAGTTGCTTGCTCTGAAGAACCCAAGTTGTTCCTCCACTTGTTTACGTATTGTATGGCTTTAAGCTCTGCTTTCGATTTTAGATTTGCTTACTCTGCTTTCCCTCTCTCCGTGTCTGCTTCCTTTCCGGCCTGGCTTCTGCAGTTTAAATAGCTGGATAGTTAAACTTTTTTTTTTTGACTGCTTTGTTACTCCATATGGCATCTTAGTTGATGTTATTAACTTCTGGGGGAAGAAAAACATGTAGGTTTAAAAATAAGTGGTTTAGGTAATGTTTGTATATTTATCTTAGAATAATTTTGATACTTCCCTATTCAGTGTGTTAGGTTAATTCTCTCAAATGCGAGGTTTTTTTAAATTTTTTTTAATTATTCCTGTATTCATCATGTGTTTTACCTCAAAGAAAAGCATTTTTTAAAAGAAGATAACTAGGACCAAAAATTAAATGATGGGGAGGGATATTCCTCCTGTGTTCCAATGTCAGCTTCAGATACTCAACATTTCTACTTTAGAATCCCTTTCTTTCCCTCATCTAAAGCAACTGAAAATATACATTTCCAAAGGAGAACCTTGCACACATGTTTTTAAATTGAAAGGTATGCAATTACACTTTGCCATATTAGTGTTAAAGGGCACCAGGCATTCATGAAATGAAAATCTCTGTTATATTCAGTGTTTGAAATGAAACCCCTTTAAACTATCTCTTTGTTATTCCAGTGAATGCAGGATCTTGGGTTCGGCGAATGAAGGGTCCCTTTGCTAATATCACCGAGTGTGATCTCACTCCCCCGTCCCCTTACCTGCCCTATGTATGCGTCAAGAGTTGTTGACGGTCTGTTCGTCCTTTTCACTGCCTTAGAGTGAAAAGCCAGGGAGGGAAGGAGATGGAGGAGAGAATGGCTGACATTGAAAATGTGGGACTCTTTCATTGAATCTGGAGAATGTTGATGGTGGGGGATTGTCAGGACACTGCCTTGGTGTGAATACCAGCAAGGAGGGAAGATTTCTCTGGTCACTGTGAAATAAGAACCATACTGGGGTACAAACCTGTCGACAATTTGCTGCCAATTCATTATCGGCCATTTTGCATTGCCAACCCAGTAGAATTTATCTTCCATTTTTTCCTGGCAAAGGGGGTGATGCCACAGCTCAAAGGGGCCAGGTTGATTCTCCCGGCCGATTTTACAATAAACTCTCCAGTGATTTTGCCAAAGAGACAGGATCCTTTCCCAAATTCCCAACTTCGATTTGACTTCAGAATTCTCCTGCTCCCTCTCCACCCAATTGCAAGGAAATTGCTGTGGAGATGCTGGAGTTGGATTGGGGCAGGGGGGGTGGGGGGGGGGGACAAGATGAGAGGTCACATGACACCAGGTTATAGTCCAACGTGCGGCAGTGGGAGAAACCAGCCCAGTGTCTCATTCCTGATCATGCTCCATGTCTCTGCTTATAGAGTAAGACTGCATCAGAACAGGAAGCAGTAAAAAAAAAATTGGGAAATTGAAATCAAATGCACCTATTATTTCCCACTCTTTGGAAAGGATGCTGTCTCTCCCAAGACTTACCCTCTGCAACATTGTTGAATGATGTGCGGCACCCAAAGAATCTGAATCCAAAAACGCAACAGAAAGGATTGAAAATAAATTGAAGGCTATAGTTAGATTTTTTTTTGTCTCATGTTCCATCATCAAATTGCCAACAAACCTGGGGGAAGAAACCAGTTTGATTGGATTTGTAAAAGTTCGTTTTGCAGCTCACCCCAGGTTGGTACATGGCACCCAGATCAGTAAAATGGAGGCAAGGCCACTCGGGGAGTTCCCTGAGTTCTCCACTCTGAGGCAATAATGCTCTATTCTAGTGGTCTGGAACAAGTGCTGGGCACTGCAGCGACTGCAACAGACCACCAGTCCACAGACTCCAAGTGAACCTCGGAACAAACCTCTTGTCATAATGGACCAAGATACATAACTTGGGACTTTTTCGCTACATGTATTTTATTTTTCCTGAATGTTGCATTCCACAGTGGGTTTGGTTTGTTTTGTGACTTCATTGAACGATTTGCTCGTGTCCATTACCTTGTATCCTATTGGCCCGGGATTCCGGGAATCGAATGATGTAACTGGGGAGCTGAGGTCACTGGGCTTCTGACATTTTCACAAGAGTGGGTGAAGTATAACTGGAGGATTGATGATTCAAATATTGACCGCATTAAACAATGAACTAACGTGAACTAACCAGTCACCAAGATTTGGTTTATGTTATCAAAAGAAATCGAAATGATGGAAATCTGAATTAAGAATAAAAAATGCTGCCAACGCAAAGCAGGATCGTGGGGAAAAATTAATCAGATCTCCCATTTAAAATAAAATGGAAAGAAATTTGAGTTAATGAGTGTTTACCAATATGGAAATGTTGAAAGCCATGTCAGCCTCCTCACTCTCCAGCCTCCTCCTGTCAGAACCAATGGAAACCTGGTTCGAGGTGTAAATGATTATTTTTAAAATACATTGTACAGGTTTTCTCACTGTCGTGGTTTGGAGTTTGGCAAAAACTTGACGCCAGCCTTGGTAAAACGGCATCACTTGTCATCTGACTGAGAATGGACAAGCCTTACAGCTCATAATGACTGCAAAAGCCTGAGATCAAAAGAACAATAGACAATTTAAATCCGTTTTACTCTCTATATTTATTTTTTAATCTTGTCTGACTGCAGTTTAGGCTACGGCAGAGTAAAGACTACAACTCACAGTTATCGAACACCATCCATTTCATCCCAAGAGATTGTTGGTTTTATTGCTCCTTTTTCTCTCTCTCACACATTCATTCTCTCATTCACTCTCTCTCTCTCTCTCGTTCGCATTGGTATTTGTGAGATGACATTTCTGTGAGCTGCGGGGAGATGGCGGCCAGCTTCCCACTATCACTCACTGTCCATTCCTTTCATCCTGTAACAACATCTCTGGCATATTTGTAACCTGATATTCCTTGTCTGTACAGCAGACATTAAACAAATGTACAGTAGTTTTAGTTGCATGTATTCAGTACTAATTATTGACAATGGCATTATAAAATGCAATAAAAAAAACCTTATCACACTGTTTAAAAACTGTGCTGGTATTTTTGTGTGGCGGATTCAAGATTTTTCAAAACATAACACAGAAAGGAGTATTGTGTGTGTGTCTGTGTTTGTGAGTGAGGGTGTGCTTGAGTGAATGCATGTGTGCATGATTATGAGTGTGTGTGCATGTGTGAGTCTGTGCACATCAGTGTACATGCATGAGAGTGTGCATGCATGTGTATGAGTGAGCGAGTGTATTTGTGTGTGTGAGAATCTGTATGTGTGCACATCGATGTATGTGTTAGTGTGTGTGGGTGTTAGTGTGTCTGTGAGAGTGAATATGTGTTTGTGTGTGTGCCATGTGTGTGTGCATGATTGAGTGTGTACATGAGTGTGTGCAAGTGTTTGTGTGTGTGCACGTTAGTGTGCATGTGTCAACATGAATGTGTGCGTATGAGTGTGTGTGTGCATGAGTAAGTGAGTGCATGTGCATATTTTTGTGTGTGTGCAGGTATGTGTGTCTGAGAGTGAGTGGGCATGTGTGAGAGTGAGTGTGAATGTGTGAAAGTAAGTGTATGTGGCAGCATGAGTCTGTGTGTGAGTGAATATGAGTCTGTGTGTGTGTGTGCATGAGTGAGGGTGTACTTGAGTGAGTGTGTGCAGGCATGTATGCCTGTATGATTGAGTGGGCATTTGCGAGTGAGTGCGTGTGTCAGTGTGTGTTTCAGTGTATGTCAGTGAGTGTCTGTCAGTGAGTATGTGTATGTGTGTTAATGCATGTGTATGTGAGAAGTGTGTGTCTGTACGTGTGTGTGTATATGAGAGTTTATGCGTGTGTGTGGTTTGAGCATGTGTGAGTGTCAGTGAGTGTACATGTGTGAGTGTATGTGTGTGTGTATGAGAATGTATGAGAGTGTGAGTGTGTGAGAGCTTGTGTCAGAGTGTTAGTGCATATGTGAGTGCGTGTCGGTGAGTGTGAGAAAGTTTGAACATGTGTGTGTGTGTGTGTGTGTGTGTGTGTGAGAGAATGTGTGTGTATCAGTGAATCTATGTGTGTGCGTGTGAGAGCGAGTTTGTCAGTGAGTGTGTATGAGTGTGTGAGAGTGTGTAAGCCTAAGAGTGTGATTATGTGTCAGTTACTGTGTGTGTGAGCACGTGTCTGAGTGTGTGTGTCTGAGGTGTATGTCAGTGAGCGTGAATGTGTATGTGAGTGTGTGTCAATGAGTATGTGTGAGCATGTGTCTGTGAGTGTGTGCCAATAAGTGTGAGTGTGTGTGTGTATCAGTGAGTGTGTGTGTGAGGGTGTGTATGTGAGAGTGTGTAAGAAATCATGAGTGCAAAAAGGGGACACGAGATTGCTTTGGCAGATAAGGCAAAGGAGAATCCAAAGAGCTTCTACAAATACATAAAGGGCAAAAGAGTAACTAGGGAGAGAATAGGGCCTCTTAAGGATCAATAAGGTCATCTGCGTGCAGAGCCACAAGAGATGGGCGAGATCCTAAATGAATATTTCTCATCAGTATTTACTATTGAGAAAGGTATGGCTGTTAGGGAACTTGGGGAAATAAATAGTGATGTCTTGAGGAGTGTACATATTACAGAGAAGGAGGTGCTAGAAGTCTTAAAGCGCATCAAGGTAAATAAATCCCCGGGACCTGATGAAGTATATCCCAGGACATTGTGGGAGGCTAGGGAGGAAATTGTGGGTCCCCGAGCAGAGATATTTGAACCATCGACAGTCACAGGTGAGGTGCCTGAAGATTGGAGAGTGGCAAATGTTGTGCCTTTTTTAAGAAGCTGCAGGGAAAAGCCTGGGAACTACAGGCTGGTGAGCCTCACGTCTGCAGTGGGTAAGTTGTTAGAACGTATTCTGAGAGACAGGATCTACTGGCATTTAGAGACGCAAGGATTGATTAGGGACAGTCAGCATGGCTTTGTGAGTGGAAAATCATGTCTCACAAATTTGATTGAGCTTTTTGAAGGGGTAACCAAGAAGGTTGATGAGGGCAGTGCAGTTGATGTTGTCTACATGGACTTTAGCAAGGCCTTTGACAAGGTACCGCATGGTAGGTTGTTGCATAAGGTTAAATCTCACGGGATCTCGGGTGAGGTAGCCAATTGGATCTGGGAGAGCACAGTCTGGAGAGAACCTCTGCAAGTAAGCAGTCTAGCGACGTGACAGCATTATGCATGACCATAGCTTGAATCTATAAATAGTTTAAAACTGTACCTTAACTAGTGTTCTGTACAGTTCTAGTGTGACCTCCACACTCTTATATTTTAAGCTTTGACTAATGACAGAAAGCGTCCCATACACACCTTACCTGCCCAGCCACCTCCAGGGATCTGTGGACCTTCATTCCAATATTGATCTGTTCCTCTATACTTTTAATATTTTGTTAGTTATCATGTAATCCTTTGCCCTGTTTGACGTCCCCAAATGCATCACTTCACAGCTCCCTCGTTTAATTCCATTTACCACTGTGCTGCTCACCTGACTATTCCATTGATACCTTCCTGAAATCCGCAGTTATCTGCCTCACTATCAGCTGAACGGCCAACTTCTGTATCCTTTGCAAACCTCTTCACCAAAGCCCTTACATTCAAGTCCAAAACATTAATATATAACTACAAAAAGCAAGGGGGCGGGGGGGCAGGGAAACTTAGTACTGAGCCCTGAGCAACCCCACTGAAAATAGTTCCCCATTTACAAAAACAGCTATCAGCCATTACCTTTGCTGTTACTGAGCCAACGTTGGATCTAACCTGTATTTTCCCTTGAGTCCATGGGGGCGATCTTACCAAAAAAATCTTAAGTGCCGAATGAGTGTGAAAACGGGAGAGAATTGCACCCATTCTTTGGGTGAGCTCTCAGATGCCACTTACAGAAATAAATGAGGCAAAATGTGATTCTCACCTGTAGGGGGAGTGGACGGAGTCTATTCAAGCCGGGAAGCTGACTGATGACTGCTAGAGGGCGTCATTGCACATGCACCTGATCTCCCAAAGCACTACGTACAATTGTACATGGTGTATTGGAAGATTGTCACTTCCCCACTCCCCCAGACGTTGCCTCGCCCACCCCCCAGGCATCGGCCCCCGATCATGAACCTCCATCCCAGCCCTTTCTCAGCAGATCGTGCTTCCCGCCCCGATTCCTCCCCCCTGGCTGATTCCCCTCCCCCCCCGCCCACCCCGGCAGATCACCACCCTGGCAATCTCCGATTGCAGAGTGGGCAGCTCCCGGCGCGCATCCTCCCCTTAAGCCCCACCCCTTGGCACTGCCCTGTGCCAAACTGCCACTGCCAGCATCCCAGGCTGGCAAAGCCCAAGGGGCACCGTCCCCGACCACCCAGGGGGTCTCAATGGCCTCTGGTCCCACCAGCAAAGCCCTTTAGGCAACTGAGTCCTTCCCGGGCGCGAGGCTGATTACGCCGGCAATTCAGGGCCGGTAACTTTGAGAGAGGTGAGAAGCCGGGTCCGCGCCTCTCTCACAATCTTACCGGCTCACCAGCCGGCGTGACAAGCCAGTGAGATCGCCCCCTGTGAGCTTTTCCTTTCATGACCAGTCTGCCATGTTGTGCTGGGTAAGAGTTGGATGGAATGTATCCTGCAGATCTAGACCAGAGAATAGCAGGTCTCATGTCACAGTTGTGTCTCTTCCAATCCTAGTTATTGTATCATCCCAGATCCCCAACTAGGTTTGTTATCCCTGACTGATTGGCTTCGGTTAATTACTCTAAACTTTTAGTTCTTGGGCAATTTTATTTTAAAATATGACCAGCAGAAGCTCTTTATACCCAAAGACCATAAGACATAGGAGCAGAATGAGGCCACTCGGCCCATCGAGTCTGCTCCACCATTCAATCATGACTGATTTTTTTCTCATCCCCATTCTCCTGCCTTTTCCCCATATCCCCTGATCCCCTTATTAATCAAGAATCTATCTATCTCTGTCTTAAAGACACCCAATGACCTGGTTTCCACAGCCTTCTGTGGCAAAGAGTTCCACAGATTCACAACCCTCCGGCTGAAGAAACTCCTCCTCATTTCTGTTTTAAAGGATCGTCCCTTTAGCCTGAGGTTGTGCCCTCTGGTTCTAGTTTTTCCTACGAGTGGAAACATCCTCTCCACGTCAACTCTATCCAGGCCTCGCAGTATCCTGTAAGTTTCAATAAGATTCCCCCTCATCCTTCTAAACTCCAACGAGTACAGACCCAGAATCTTCAACCGTTCCCCATACGACAAGCTCTTCATTCCAGGGATCATTCTTGTGAACCTCCACTGGACCCTTTCCAAGGCCAGCACATCCTTCCTTAGATACGGGGCCCAAAACTGCTCACAATGGGGTCTGACCAGAGCCTTATACAGCCTCAGAAGTACATCCCTGCTCTTGTATTCTAGCCCTCTCGACATGAATGCTAACATTGCATTTGCCTTCCTGACCCCAGCAAAAACTCCTCTGAAACTAGAATTGAGATCTACTCGTGGGAAAGTTCAGTGTTTCCTCTCTCCAAAGAGCCTCACAAACCATCAGCAGACAAAACTCAAAAAGACTGCCTCCAGTTAGTTGTTATTCCCACAAGAAATACATGGGGTAAAAGTTTGTGTCTCTTTACAAACTACGATGGGGGAGACAACACTGTGGGTGTTACCTGTGCCGTCTGAAGAGGTTTCTCCTTTATTATTATTGAGGACCAAAAGAGGAAACGCTGGAAAATCTCAGTAGGTCTGGCAGAATCTGTAAGGAGAGAAAAGAGCTGATGTTTCGAGTCCAGACGACCCTTTGTCAAAGCTAAAAGGCAGAGAAAGTGGGAGGTATTTATACTGCAGTGTTTCCTCTCTCCAAAGAGCCTCACAAACCATCAGCAGACAAAACTCATGCCTCCAGTTAGTTGTTATTCCCACAAGAAATACATGGGGTAAAAGTTTGTATACAAACTACGATGGGGGAGACAACACTGTGGGGGAGGTTTATGTAGAGCATAAGCACCAGCACAGAGCAGTTGGGTTGAATGGCCTGTTTTGCGCTATGTTACCCCTGAAAGATGAGTCATAGCCATAGAAACCAGGGGAAAGGCTGCTAATGGCAGTCCAGAGAGAGAATAAAGGGTGTGAATAGCCAAACGGCAGAGAAGCTCAAATGAAGATGCTGGGTGAGGGAAGGTGGGGGGAATGGACAGGACAGAGGTAAAATTTAGAAAACGGGAAGCAAAATATTATTGAGGAACCCAGCATGGGCTAAACAGGTAGAACTACCTGCCTGCACAGCACCACTTCGGAATACATTTTCACACCATAAGATACATAGCGCAAAACAGGCCATTCAACCCAACTGCTCTGTGCTGGTGCTTATGCTCTACATAAACCTCCCCCTGCTCCTACTCCCCCCCATCCCCATACTTCATCTCATCTATCAGCATATCATTCTATTCCTTCCTTGATCATTTGTTTATCTAACTTATCCCTCAATATGCTTCAGCCAGACCCTATGGTGGCAAGTTCCATATCCTCACCATTCACTAGATAAAAAGGTTTCTCCTGATTCCCCTATCGGATTTATTAATCACTCTTAATCTTTATTCCCTCCAGTTTTTCACTTCACCACATCTGGAAACATGAAATATAAACAGAAAATGCTGGAAATACTCAGTGGATCTGGCAGCGACTGTGGAGAGAGAAACAGCGTTAACATTCTGAGTGCAAAATAACTCTTCTTCAACTTTCAGCAGGAAATATCTTCTCTATGACTGCTACAATAGAAATCCCTTCAAAATGTTAAGGGTCTCTGTCAGGTCACCTTGACTAGAACCAATCCTAAAACGTTCTCAGCATCTGTGGAAACGATCCTCACACAGCTGCAAATTGAAGCGAAATCTCTATCGATGAACACCTTGTAGCTGCTAGAAATTGTCATGTCCAGATGCCACTTCATGGGGTTTGTTTACCTGTTTCACATCCTCACAAATTCTTTCCACACAGTTTTGAAAGGATTAACAGGCTGATTACCAATCTGCTGAACCACAAACCGTGATCACTTCTTCCGTGGCCAACCATTCCTGGAGTGTGACTGGAACCCAGAGCTCCTGGCTCAGAGGCAGCATCAGACCCACTGAGCCACCTCCTCATGGGGTGAAGGGCCTGTTGAGAGCTGGCATCAAATCTCACCGGCCTTGCGGCAGCTGCACCCCGACAACTTTCTGTCTTCTCCTGACGATCCCATAGCTCATTGCTGGGTCCATTTACACAGGGCGGGTGGGGCGGGGGGGCGGGGGGGCGGGGGGGGGGGGGGGGGGGGCGGTTCTCAATGTATCATTGACTTTATATGGAGATGCCAGCATTGGATTGAAGTCATTGACTTTACACAGGGCAGGGGGGGAGGGCGGAGTTCTCGATGTATCGATAACTTCTCTCAACATCTGCTCTGAGAGTGAAGACAGCTTTCATATTTTACGAATGCAAACGCTTGGTGTAAAATCACACTGCATTGTTTTAAAATAAAAACAGCTCCAAGTCTCTTAATGCTTCCAATAATTCAAAGTCAGCTTTGTTCTGATTACTTTGGCAATAATTTATGTCTGGAATTTATTGCACACAATAAACATCAAGAAAGAATCATATTTTTATAGAAAATTTCTTTTATGTCCATGATATGGTAAGATAGGGAGCAATAAATATGTTTTACCATTAACATCCCCACTGATTGAACCAGATACCAGATGTTAGAGCAGTTTAATTTCCTGGTGTTTAAAAAACATTATCTCAGTAACATCTTAGACTAATCTTCTTACTTGGATTTTGACCCTTTCTGCAATAATTCTGCTCCTCAAACTTTATTGGCAGGTTACTGCCAAAGGTAAATGTCTCCTTATCCCCCATGCCTACCCCACCACTGCCTTCTTTAATTGCCCTTTTTCTGGAGGTACAGCCTTGCGCTCTTTGACTTCACAGCCTGCAGCCTCATTCTACAGCCTCATGTAAGTGAAAGACCGAACAATGTATTTCAGCAAGGTAACAGGAGGAGAAGAACCAGAGTCTAGCGTATCCTGTCATCTGACAGGGACAGTCCTGTAGAGAGTCAGTGAATAAATGGAGTGGCACGGTGGCACAGTGGTTAGCACTGCTGCTTCATGGCACTCGGGACCCGGGTCCAATTCCGGCTTCGGATCATTGTCTGTGTGGAGTTTGCACATTTACCCCATGTCTGCATGGGTTTCCTCCGGGTGCTCCGGTTTCCTCCCACAGTCCAAAGATGTGCGGGTTAGGTTGATTGGCCGTGATAAATTGACCCTAGTGTCAGGGGATTAACAGGGTAAATATGTGATGTTTCTGGGATAGGGCCTGGGTGGGATTGTGGTCGGTGCAGACTCGATGGGCCGAATGACCTCCTTCTGCACTGTAGGGATTCTACGATTCTAAGTTTCTATGAATAAAGGTCAGGCAAGGGAACCTTTGCTTGTTTCTTCCTCCAGGTCCCTGGGTCTCAGTACAGAGGCTTCAGGGTTGTAAGAGTTAATGTGTGGGGCTGGAGAGACAGCACCGTCCACATAACGATGCCAGGAACACATGACCAAGAGTCGAGAAGGAGAATGTTTATGGTTTAGATTGAGTAACATGGATATCTGTGTCTAGTTACATTTATCCAATAAACCAGTTACTGTTCAGACATACAGTAATAATTCAGACAAACGCCGGAAAGGGCCACAGTCAGGGAGTGTTCACCTCAGGGCCTAAAACGCCAGGCTGGGTAGACTAACAGGTTTAAAAACACTCGCTAACTGCTTCCCATTGGGCAAGCCTCCAGTCGCTCAATCAGCGAGCTCGTACTCCATCGAGCCCATGGGGAGATCTATTGATGATCCTGCCACAGCCTCCCTAATACATACCCATGTCTCAGTAATCATTTCTTAGCCAGTCACAGCATGGTGGCCCCGACTGTGGCAGCAGCAAGGGACCCAAATCCCAAAATGACGACTCTAATGAAGTTTGCAAAAAGGGTGCCAAATCTGCAGAACTTGGTAAGACAGGTGATGGACTCCAAAAGGAGCTCGTGGAGATGTGGAGGCAATGAGAGGCAACTTAGTAATGGCCGCACCGCGGCATGTGCTGGTCCATGAAGAAATCCCCATTCAGCAAGAGAGTCAGAGAACCTCGCGATAATCGCAGAGTTGGTGAACAGCCCTTAAAAAAAAGGAGTAAATATCATCAATGTGATGACACTAAGCAGGCAGCTCTGAGAAAGTTCCATTCTTAGCGAGCAGGGATTTCACAGGCCCAGCCCAAGATCAGCCCCTTTACATGTGGCAGTAATTGGAAAAAAAAAACCCACCGCTGCAAATAGTCGGGTCTCGGGGGGTGGGGGGGCGGGGGGAAGGAGTGAAGTGAATATAACAGTTACTTCAAGCAAATAGTTTTAGTTGAAGAGTTTAAGAAGTAAATGCCTAAGGGAGACAGTGTCTGCAATAAGTATATGGCGATCAGTATGGGAAAACTGCGTCACTGTGAGGGACTTTATATAAAAATTAAATTAAAATATCTAGAGGATCAGAGCAGCTATCAATCCAAATTCACATGAATATCTGACAGGTTTGGCCACACAAACATGGAATTGGACACAGTGGAGGGAAAGATTCGGAATTGTTTCAGAGTTGGACATAAGAGCAAGGCTGAACAACTCAATACATTAGTTTACTTTATTGGAACAATTGCAGATGATGTTAATGCAAGAAGACTGAAGAAGTCTTAAAAGCTTTGATAATTATTTCAACTTTAAGGACCGACAAGATTCTAGAAAGGACCAAATTCAAGAAAAGGATCCAGAAACCAGGTGAAGCAGTGGATACTTTTATTAATGACCTTTACAGACTGGCTGCAGGTTGTGAATAAAGAAACTTAAGAACTAAATTGATGCAAGACCGCATTGTAGTCAGTGTTACTAATGTCATCATATCAGACCCATTGCAATCCAAGGAACACTTAATCTTGGAGAAAGCAATGCAGCTGGTGTGACAAACAGAGATCCGTAAACAGAATGGCCAGCACTCTGCCACCTTGCCCACCACGGAATCAGAGCGGGGAGGGTCCGACAACGGAAATCTCTGTTGACCTCGGATGGGAATTTTCAGTCTCAGCCGAGCAAGGCCGTAAAACCCCACCCATTGGAGCAGAATTTGTCCCTTTCTAGATTCTTGTTGGAATTTGAGGGGTGACAGGATGCTTGTGTGGTACAGAAACACCAGTACAGATCATTTGGGCTGAATGGAGTGTTTCTGTGAAGCAGACCTGATGGGGAGAAGAATTAGAGGTGAGGGGTTTGGATGGGAGGGATTTGGAGGTGAGGGATTTGGAGGTGAGGGATTTGGAGGTGAAGGATTTGGAGGGGAGGGATGGAGGGTGGGAGAAGACAGGAAGGAAAAGAGGGGAGAATGGAGCCTGGGCAGGAAGTAATGCAGTCAGGAGGCATTCTCATACTGATTCCAGCTCCATGGCAACTAATTGTCTATGGCCTCCAGACATCACTAAAGGTTTCTAGTTAGATTGTGGTGGACGCAGTAAGACTAAGTCGACCCACTGAGGCAGTTTCTACCAAGTGACAGAAGGGTCCTTACGGAGGAATTAAACCCTGGATTCACACAATGGGCCAGCTTCATAACTTGGCACCTGGTGAATCCTATGTGAAATACCACCAACAAAAATTCACAATTATTTAGTGGCCAGAAATCGAGTGTAAAGGCAAACTAACTGCTCCACCACACACACACCCACCCCCACTGTGTATTATCAAACTTTGTTCAGATAATGGCAGAAACAGAAAATGCTAGAAAATCTCAGCAGCATTTGACAAGGTACCGCACGGTAGGTTGTTGCATCAGGTTAAATCTCACGAGATCCAGGGTGAGGTAACCGATTGGATACAAAATTGGCTGGATGACAAAAGACAGAGAGTGGCTGTAGTCAGTTGTTTTTCAAACTGGAGGCCTGTGACCAATGGTGTGCCTCAGGGATCGGTGCTGCGTCCACTGTTATTTGTCATTTATATCAATGATTTGGATGAGAATTTAGGAGGCATGGTTAGTAAGTTGGCAGATGACATCAAGATAGTGGACAGTGAAGAAGGTTATCGAGGATTGCAACGGGACCTTGATCAGTTGGGCCAGTGGAAGATGAATGGCAGATGTGAGGTGATGCATTTTGGTAGATTGACCAGGGCAGGACTTACTCAGTTAATGGTAGGGCATTGGGGAGAGTTATCGAACAAAGAGATCTAGGGGTACATGTGCATAGCTCCTTGAAAGTGGAGTCACAGATGGACAGAGTGGTGAAGAAGGCATTCGGCATGCTTGGTTTCATTGGTCAGAACATTGAATACAGGAGTTGGGACATCTTGTTGAAGTTGTACAAGACATTGGTAAGGCCACTCTTGGAATACTGTGTGCAATTCTGGTCACCCTATTATAGAAAGAATATTGTTAAACTAGAAAGAGTGCAGAAAAGATTTACTCGGATGCTACCGGGATTTGATGGTTTGAGTTATAAGGAGAGGCTGGATAGACTGGGACTTTTTTTCCTGGAGCATAGGTGGCTGAAGGGTGATCTTACAGAGGTCTATAAAATAATGAGGGGCACAGATCAGCTAGATAGTGAATATCTTTTCCCAAAGGTAGGGAGTCTAAAACTAGAGGGCATAGGTTTAAGGTGAGAGGGGAGAGATACAAAGATGCCCAGAGGGGCAATTTTTTCACACAGAGGATGGTGAGTGTCTGGAACAAGCTGCCAGAGGTAGTAATAGAGGCAGGTACAATTTTGTCTTTTAAAAAGCGTTTAGACAGTTACATGGGTAAGATGGGTATAGAGGGATATGGGCCAAACGCGGCCAATTGGGACAAGCTTCGGGGTTTAAAAAAGGGCGGCATGGACAAGTTGGGCTGAAGGGCCTGTTTCCATGCTGTAAACCTCTATAACAGCTTCTATGGAGAGAGAACAGAGCCAATGTTTCAAGTCTGGATGACCCTTCATCAGAGCTGGCATTGAGCACTGACTAAGGGTCATCCGGACTCGAGATGTTGGCTCTATTCTCTCTCCACAGGTGTCGTCAGACCTGCTGAGATTTTCCAGCATTTTCTGTTTATGTTTGTTTCAATAAGATGGTTCAACGGCTCGATATAAATGCAAGTTGTTGTTGTCTTTAATGACAATGCTGTAGTCAGGGAGGGAGTTCCCACCAAAGTTAACTCCTCCTGTTCTGTTTGGAGGGTTAGAGAAAGCAGCAGCACTGATGTGGTTGGGAATGGCTGCGTTAGTTGAGATTCATGGCTGTGGTTGCTTGCTGTGACTGTGTATACATCGTGTGGCATTAGACATGGGGGCCCTGGGTGAAATATGCTTCCAATCAGCCACAACAGGTCTTTGTTCTCCCCCTGCATGACTTCACAAATCAATAAGACTGTTCTGAGATTGAATTTTCCTTTGAATGGTTCTGAATTGATATTGAAGAGTATTTAATAACGTGTGATTTGAGCTGGGAGTGGGTGTGTGGTTACAGGGCAAGCTGTGTTTTCTCTCTCCCTCACCGCTTTGTCAGGAAACCATGCAGCTTTCAGTGAGAGGTTATCATTCACTTACAGTCCTCTGACCCAGATAAAAGTCTGTTTACTATACACTCCATGTTCTTTGTGCACCAGAGAAAATATGTCCAGTTTGACAAAAGGTGCTATTTATTAAGTCGAAGATTAGACAATACACATCCCACTGTGGGGAATGGAAATGTCCTCCTCACATAGTCGCTCCTCCAAATCCTTAAAGTGTAAGCTAGTCCGTTCACTATTTAATCTTCTTGCTCAAAGTGAGATCTGATGGTAATGGTTTTGATGCCAAGTACAACTTACAATCGACAAGGTCAGTGATGTGTGGCTTCCACTGGAAAATGGGTGGAATGTTATAAATGTGATCCCAAAACACAAGGGGTCGTAATCCTTGCTAAAAACTGAGGGCAGTTATAATAAAAAGAATAACATATAACTCACAGCACTGGAAAAGCCATCCAGGCCAACTGCTCTGTGCTGGTGTTCATTCTGGACACAAGCCTCCTACCTCTCCACCTCTTTTCATGCCTCAAAATATATTTCAGTTCAGTTCTACATGATTTGTTTATCTCACTTCTCCTTGGATATTTTGTCATACATTGTGGTGACTATTGGAGGGCCTGTAGCGCATTCCCACGACAGACTTCTTTCCCCTAATTTTCATAGAAACATAGAAAAACTACAGCACAATACAGGCCCTTCGGCCCACAAGGTTGTGCTGAACATGTCCCTACCTTAGCGATTAAATTTTCCTCATCACCACCCAAACCAATTCTACATCCTGATCTCCTGAAAAAAGACTTTTGATTTGATTCATTATTGTCACATGTATTAACATAGTGAAAAGTATTGTTTCTTGCGCGCTATGCAGACAAAACATACCATTCATAGAGAAGGAAACGAGAGGTGTAGAATGTAGTGTTACAGTCATAGCTAGGGTGCAGAGAAAGATCAACTTAATGCAAGGTAATTCCATTCAAAATTCTGACAGCAGCAGGGAAGAGGCTGTTCTTGAGTCGGTTGGTATGTGACCTCAGACTTTTGTATCTTTTTCCCGACGGAAGTAGGTGGAAGAGAGAATGACCAGGGTGCGTGAGATCCTTAATTATGCTGGCTGCTTTGCCGAGGCAGCGGGAAGTGTAGACAGAGTCAATGGATGGGAGGCTGGGTTGCGTGATGGATTGGGCTACGTTCACAACCATTTGTAGCTCCTTGTGGTCTTGGGCAGGGCAGGAGCCATACCAAGCTGTGATACAACCAGAAAGAATGCTTTCTGTGGTGCATCTGTAAATGCTGGTGAGAGTGTAGCTGACATGCCAAATTTCCTTATCTTCTGAGAAAGTAGAGGCGTTGGTGGGCTTTCTTAACTATAGTGTCAGCATGGGGGGACCAGGACAGGTTGTTGGTGATCTGGACACCTAAAAACTTGAAGCTCTCGACCCTTTCTATTTCATCCCCGTTGATGTGGACAGGAGCATGTTCTCCACTATGCTTGCTGAAGTCGATGATCATCTCTAAGTCTTGCACCAATTACATTGTTGATTAACAGCGCTATCCCTACACCTTTCCCTAGCTTCCTATTCTTCTTTGACTTCGTAAAGCTCTCAATATTCCTGACCCAATCCTTGTCATCCTGCAACCTGGTCTCCGTACCGACAGTGTGTTATCAGTTAATTTGTTCTGAATATTGCGCACATTCAGATACAGAGCATTCAGTTTAATCTTTCTTTCTATCTTTGTAACATCTTGATTCTTTGTGCTTTCTCAAGTTTTTTATCTCTGTCACTTCCTGTCATTCTCCGGCCCTTATTTCCCACATTACTATTTACCTCTCTTCCCTTGTCTCTACTCTTTGATATACCACATCCTTCCACATTCAATCCTTGCCCCAACTATTTCACAGAATCACAGAATTGTTATGGTGAAGAAGGAGGCCATTTGGTCCACCTCGTCTCCACCGACTCTCCAGACAAGCATCATGACTCAGTGCCATTCCTCTGCCTTTTCCCCATACCCTTACAAATTGTTTCTATTCAAATAAATCATCTAATGCCCTCTTGAAGGCCTTGTTTGAACCTGCCTCCACCACACTTCCAGGCAGAACATTCCAGACCCCAACCACTCGCTGAGTAAAAAAGCTTTTTCTCTCATCACATTTGCTTCTTTTGCAAATCACACTAAATCTGTGCCCTCTCGCTCTTGGTCCTTTAACAAGCAGGAACAATTTTGATTTTGAACACCTCTATCAAATCGCCTAGCCTTCTTCTCTCCAAGGAGAACAGCCCCAACCTCTCCAATCTATCCTCATAACTGAAGTTTCTCATCCCTGGAACCATTCTTGTAAACCTCTTCTGCACTCTCTCCAATGGGTTCACATCCTTCCTATAGTGTGGCACCCAGAGCTGGACACAATATCCCAGCTGAGGTCTAACTAGTGTCTTGTATAAGTTCAGCAAAACCTCCTTGCTTTTGTACTCTATGTCCCTATTAATAAAGCCCAGATTACTATATGCTCTCTCCACCTGTCCTGCCACCTTCAATGATCACTGCACAGATATACCTAGCTCCCTCTGCTCCTGCCCCCTTTAAAAATTGTACCTCTTATTTTCTATTGTCTCTCCATGTTCTTCCCACCAAAATGTATCATCTCACACTTCCCCACATTGAACTTCATCTGCCACCTATCTGCCCACTTCACCAACTTGTCTATTCCCTTTTGAAGTTTTACACTGTCCTCCGCACTATTTATAATGCTTCCAGGTTTTGAGTCATCTGATAACTTTGAAATTGTTCCCTGCACACCAAGATCTAGATCATTAATATCCAAAAAAGAAGCAAGGGTCCCAATACTGACCCCTGGAAACTTCCACTACAAACCTTCCTCTAGCCTAAAAATATCCATTAACCTGCTTCCTCTCTGCTTCCTATTATTCGGCCAATTTTGTATCCATGTTGCTGCTGTCCCTTTTATTCCATGAGCTATAACATTTCCTCACGAGTCTGTTGTGTGGCACTGTATCGAATGCCTTCTGAAAGTCCCTGTACACCACACCAACAGCATTACCCTCATCGATCCTCTCTGTTACATCCTCCAAAAACTCCAGCAAGTTAGTTAAACACAGTTTCCCCTTTAGAAATCCATGCTGGCTCTTCCTGAATCAACACACATTTTTCCATGTGACTACTAATTCTATCCCGAATAACTGTTTCTAGAAGCTTCCCCACCACTGATGTTGAACTGACTGGTCTGTAATTGCTGGGACTATCCTAACAACCTGTTTTAAATAAGGGTGTAACATTTGCAATTCTCCAGTCCTCTGTCACCTCCCTCCAAGTCGAGAGAAGACTGGAAAATTATGGCCAGTGTCCCTGCAATTTCCATTCTCAATTCCTTCAATATCCTTGGATGTATCTCATCCAGTCCCAGTGCCTTGTCAATGTTCAGTGCCAACAGTCTATTCAACTCTTCTTCCTTATCAATTTTGAATCCTTCTAGAGAGTTTCCTCATCTGTCACCATGTCTTGGGTAGCATCTGCCTCCTTGGTAAAGACAGATGCAAAGTCACCATCTATCTCCTCTGTATCAAGGAGAACAATCCCAGCTTATCCAATCTTTCCTCATAGTTAGCAAGGAGACAATCCAAGTTAGATTACACAGTAAGCTTTCATTCACAGGAGGGTATAATTTACCCTGTATAGATTTAGTTAACAGCCTAAGAAAGCATCAACATATGTCTAATAGCATTGTGATCAAGTCTGGTATAGTGTTATGAAAAGATAATCTCAAAACAATTACTAAGGGTGGAATTCCCCCATCCTGTTTGTGGCAATTTACATACAAACAAGGAGCAGGAGTAGGCCATTCAGCCCCTCGAACCAGCTCCACCATTTACTAAGATCATGGTTGACCTGACAGTGAACCGCAACTCTGCATCCCACTGACCTTCTTGCAGATCCTTCCTTAAATAAGGTGACCGATGGTGTACGCACGGGGGTTTCTCCCGCCCAATCGCTCCGGGCAAGAATCACGGTGGCCCAGAGAATTGGCAGAAAATGGGTTTGGCGCAGGGCATTAAAACCCATAACGATGCTCCCGCCTTGCCGGCCCCGATCAGGTCCCCCCCCCTCAAGAGGCGGAAACATGATAAATAACCAAATTCACTAGTTTACATTTTATTAGTGGGCTTGAAGCCCAATTCAGTTCCCTCCCAAAATTCACCCACCTTCACATTGGGATCTGCACTGGGTGGACTTCGGTATAGGCACTCTCCAGCCTGGACCTGGCATGTTGGACCCCGAGGGTGCAGAGAGAGCCACCAACCCCTCAGCAATGAGAGGCATTCCCCCCCCTTCACCCCTTCCCCCTTCTCCCCTTTCCCCCTCTTCCCCCCTTCCTCCCCTTCACACAGGCATGAAGTTGGCCCCTCTTCAAAAGGAGTAAGTGCTTTGCAAAAGAGGAAATTAAACCACTTATTCCTTTTGAAGGGACCACAGGCCGTCAATCTTTGTAAACATTGTGGTTCGGATCAATGGACATAGCTGAGATACGTTCAAGAGTAACGGGAATGGACAATGAAAGCAGCTGTCGGTGGGGTCTCTCTCACTGTGCTGAACTTTGAAATTATCAGATCAGGGCTTTGCAGTGGAATTGAGAGGGTTTCAAAGGTTTCAGCTTGCGATGAAGACTCAGAAATTTCAAAACAAAGCTGTGTGAATACATTGGGGCTGAGTGCACAGCTGTGCAGAATGGAACCACCCTGTCCCCCCAGTGAAATTGGCATCTCCTCTCTGTCAGTGGACTTCAGAGGAGTTTACTCACATCTGCAGTTTATGACAGGGAGAAAGGGAAATCTCTGCTGCAGAATGGAGTGCTGCAGTGATTTAAAATTCTATCAGGTGACCGGGGGCAATGCAGGTTAAAGTGACCCAGCCACTTCAGTATTTCCACAGCTGATAGGCAGGAATGAAGATGTTAATCACAGAGCTGCCTGCAATCACCATGCCAGGGGTAACCTTCAGGTCTGCCAGAGCTAGAAGGGGCAGTCCAGCCACAAGGCCCCCATAGCAAGGGGTCAGGGGTTTTGGGAAAAAGGCAGGAGAATGGGGATGAGAAAAATCTCAGCCATGATTGAATGGCGGAGCAGACTCAATAGGCCGAATGGAAAATTCTGCTCCTATGTCTTATGGTCTTATGGCAGGAGAGACAGTGTTGAGTTCAACCCCTTGCCCCAGCCTGAGCCACCCTAGGACCCCTGTGGGACTCTTCCTCTGCAGCCTGGCAGTGTCAGAGGGGCAAAGAGCCATTCCCATTGGGGCCCAAGCATCAAGCCAGGGTGAGAGTGCCAAGGTACCAGGGGGCAGTGCAACTTCGACACTGCCACGGCATGTGGAATGAAAGGAGGCTAAGTGGAGGTCTGGGGGGATGGGGTGGAGAAGGGAGCTGAGTGGGGGGGCGGGTGCTGAGGTAGAAGGTGGGCCTGAGGTTCTTGGGGGGGTGGGGGGGAGGGGTAGGGTCAGGTCATCCTCATGCCTGCATAGTGTGGTGAGATAGAGGTGGGGGTTTACCCATTATTTGTGGGTGGGGGGAGGATGCCTCTCTTTGGTGAGGAGTAGGTGATGCTCCCCTGGTCAGTGTGGGAGGCACCATTTCATTTTTGGGGATGGAGGGGGGCTTGCCTCCGAGTCTAGAGATTAGGGTGCACTTTATAAACAGCGCCCTGACCTCTGAACCGCGACTCTGGCTGGCGGGTCACCGAGATGAGCTCCTTAGCATATTCCAGGTGGGTGGACGTACCCTGTACGCACCCCCCCCCCCACCCCCCCCCCCCCCACCCCCCCCCAGCCCCCACACGCTCATCACCAGTAGCGATTCGCACCAGGGTGACGTAATGCCAGCTGAGTGGGACGATAGGTCGAGGGTGGAAATAGCGGAGTTAAACTCCATACTGATATTCAAATTTATGATAAAATATGCTAATCAGGCTCGCGCCCTTCCTGGGTAGGACCTGACTATGTCACCAGTCGGTGGGGGGGCCGGGGGAGGCGGGGAGTGTCTCATTCCGAGATCTTGCCAATCCAAACCTTGCTTTTGGCCACTCGTGATTTTGGGGCCGTCACAGGATTTGCGCCCACAGCGAGTGCAGCCACTAACTCACAGCCAGGGAGAAAGAGCTGGACTGAGTAAAAATACTCGTCATTAAATGATTTTACAGTAACCCATATAAACAAACAAAAACTAAGAGATTTTTTACTTTAATGTTTCTCCGCTCCTGAAGCTGCGATCGGGTTTTGAGAAGTCTTCAGGTTAGATTTCCAACAATTTTCATGGTGTGAATAAAACAGGAGTACCGTGCGATTAACAGTAACAAGTAGGTGTTCTTATTAACCACTCGGCTTGACGAAGGCGCTAATTTATTGCAGCGACTCTGAGAAATACTGGGATCCAGTCACACCATAACATTCCTTTCCAACTCCGAACCAATTCCTCTGTCACACAACAGGCTGTAAATCTCTCTCTGACGCTGCTATTAGCCTGCACTCAGTCTGTACACAATTAATAATAGAATGCTGTACGCAGTAACACACTCCTTTAAGATAGGCAGGAATACAAGAATACCAAATCAGAGGAAGTAAGAGGAGGCCGTTCAGCCCTTCCAGCCAGCTCCATCATTCGATAATCATGGCTGCTTTGATTGTGGCCTCATCTCCACTTCCTGTCTGTTCCCCGTAACCCATGAGAATGTTACACCCAGTAACACACGGTATGTTATTATATAGAGTGGAACACAAATAATAGAAGCAAGAGGAGGTTATTCGGCCCATTGAGTCTGTTCCACTATTCAACAAGATCATGGCTGACCTTTTATCACAGCCTCATTTTCCCACGCTATCCCAATATTGCTCACTTCCTTTCTTACCCCAAATCTGCCATCTTGGAGAAGCACAGAACGGTTACCGCACAGGAGGAGGCTATTTGGCCTGTCACATCTGTGCTGGCCCTCGGAAGGCGCAAGTTCCCTCATGCCACAGCCCTGCCTATTCTCCATAACACTGCAAACCACTCCCTCTCAGATAATCATCCAATTCTCTTTAGAATGCTCCAGTTAAATATGACTCCACCACACTCTCAGACAGTTTTGAGGAAGTGACAAAAACGGTTGACGAAGGAAGGGCCGTGGATGTCGTCTATATGGATTTCAGTAAGGCATTTGACAAAGTCCCTCAAGGCAGGTTGGTTAAGAAGGTTAAGGCTCATGGGATACAAGGAGAGGTGGCTAGATGGGTAGAAAACTGGCTTGGCCACAGGAGTCAGAGGGTAGCAGTCGAAGGGTCTTTATCCGGCTGGAGGTCTGTGACCAGTGGTGTTCCGCACGGCTCTGTACTGGGACCTCTGCTATTTGTGATATACATAAATGATTTGGAAGAAGGTGTAACTGGTGTTATCAGCAAGTTTGCGGATGACATGAAGATGGCTGGACTTGCGGATAGCGATGAACATTGTCAGACAATACAGCAGGATATAGCTGGAACAAGCTGCCAGAGGTAGTAGTAGAGGCGGGTACAATTTTATCTTTTAAAAAGCATTTAGACAGTTACATGGGTAAGATGGGTATCGAGGGATATGGGCCAAATGCGAGCAATTGGGACTAGCTTAGGGGTTTAAAAAAAAAGGGCGGCATGGACAAGTTGGGCCGAAGGGCCTGTTTCCATGCTGCAAACCTCTATGACTCTATGACTCTATAGATAGGCTGGAAAATTGGGCGGAGAAATGGCAGATGGAATTTAATCCAGATAAATGCGAAGTGATGCATTTTGGAAGAACTAATGTAGGGGGAAGTTATACAATAAATGGCAGAGCCATCAAGAGTATAGAAACACAGAGGGACCTAGGTGTGCAAGTCCACAAATCCTTGAAGGTGGCAGCACAGGTGGAGAAGGTGGTGAAGAAGGCATTTGGTATGCTTGCCTTTATAGGACAGGGTATAGAGTATAAAAGCTGGAGTTTGATGTTGCAGCTGTATAGAATGCTGGTTAGGCCACATTTGGAGTACTGCATCCAGTTCTAGTCGCCGCACTACCAGAAGGATGTGGAGGCTTTAGAGAGAGTGCAGAGAAGGTTTACCAGGATGTTGCCTGGTATGGAGGGTCTTAGCTATGAGGAGAGATTGGGTAAACTGGGCTTGTTCTCCCTGGAAAGACGGAGAATGAGGGGAGACCTAATAGAGGGGTACAAAATTATGAAGGGTATAGATAGGGTGAACAGTGGGAAGCTTTTTCCCAGGTCGGAGGTGACGATCACGAGGGGTCACGGGCTCAAGGTGAGAGGGGCGAGGTATAACTCAGATATCAGAGGGACGTTTTTTACACAGAGTGGTGGGGGCCTGGAATGAGCTGCCAAGTAGGGTGGTGGAGGCAGACACGCTGGCATCATTTAAGACTTACCTGGATAGTCACATGAGCAGTCTGGGAATGGAGGGATACAAATGAATGGTCTAGTTGGACCAATGAGCGGCACAGGCTTGGAGGGCCGAAGGGCCTGTTTCCTGTGCTGTACTGTTCTTTGTTCTTTGCATTCCAGATCCTAACCACTCGCTGTGTGAATCTGTCTCCACCACACTCTCAGACAGTGCATTCCAGATTCTAACCACTCCCTGTGTGAAAAAGCATTTCACCTTGTCAACATTGCTTATTTTACAGGTTACCTTAAACTTGTGCCCTCTCATTGTCGATCCTCCAACTAATCGGAACAGTTCCTCTTTATCTATTCTGTCCAGTCATAGAAGTATTACAGTTTGGAAGGAGGCCATTCGGCCTATCAAGTCTGCACCGACAACAATCCCACCCAGGCCCGATCCCCATAACCCCACATATTTACCCTGCTAATCTCTCTGACACTAAGGGGCAGGTTAGCACGGCCAATTAACCTAACCTGCACATCTTTGGACTGTGGGAGGAAACCGGAGCACCCGGAAGAAACCCACGCAGACACGGGGAGAAAGAGCAAACTCCACACAGACAGTGACCCGGGGCCGGAATTGAACCTGGATCCCTGGTGCTGTGAAGCAGCAACGTTAACTACTGTGCCACCTTACCATCCAGAAGTTTGAACACCTCTATCAAGTCTTCTCTCAACCTTCTCTTCTCCAGGGAAAACAGTCCAACTTCTCCGGTCTATCCACAGCCCTCATCCCTGGAACTAATCTCGTGTAGCCTTTCTGCAAGGCATAGAAACCCAAGCCCCTCTGCTCCTGCACCCCCTTTAGAATTGTACCCTTTATCTTATATTGTCTGTCTGCATCTTGCACCTGAAAATCATTTCACATTTACCTGCATTAAATATAATCTGCCACCGAGTGCTGTTACATAGATCACATTGCTATATCTCATATACAGCTCCTTTAATCAGAATCTATTAGCATATATCATAAACACTTTTGTTACACAGATTTCACTAAGATCTCTGGCTCACAGTTTGAGAACAGAGACCACTCCATCTGACAAAGGAGCATTGCTCCGAAAGCTTATGGTATTTGCTACCAAATAAACCTGTTGGACTTTAACCTGGTGTTGTGAGACTTCTTACTGCACAGCTTTAGGACATGGATTGCACTGTGACACATCACTCACAGTCCTGTTATTCAGAATACATGAGGTTGTATCAAACCCAGCCACCGCCTTTCTGTTAGAAAGTTTGCATTAGGATCTATCACTTACAGTTCTGAAATATAGATTGCAATGAGATAGATTGCACATTGCTATCAAATGTATTACATCATCCAGATTCCTGCTGCATAAATTGCAAAGGGATATAGCTCTCAAATTGCAATCCTATTGATTATGCCAGGATAAAATACATTCTGCTCTATTATACAGATTGCCTTGGGATACAACATGCATTTATATCAATCACATTGGTATGTATTACTCACAGTCCTGTAACAAAGTACATCTTGGATATATCCAAGGGGAGGCGATGGCATTATTGCTGGATGATTAATCCAGAAACTCAGCTAATGTTCTGGGGATCTGAGTTCAAATCCCACCACGGCTGATGGTGGAATTAAGCATCTACCAATGATCGTAGGAAAACCCCATCTGGTTCACTGCTGTCCCTTTGAGAAAGGAAATCTGTCGTCCTTACCCGGCCTGACCTACATGTGACTCCAGACCCACAGCAATGTGGTTGACTCTCAACTGCCCTCAGGCAACAAGGGATGGGCAATAAATGCTGGCCAGCCAGCGACGCCCATGTCCCATGGATGATTAAAAACAAAATCCCTGACAGTTCCATTATACAGATTAAAGTGAGTTATTTAGCTCATATTCAGCTGAGATGATGTCCCAGCTCGACAGCATTGTATTGGTTAGTACCCCAAAAATGCACTGGGGGACCCCCACACCCAGATGATCCCAGGTAAGGTTGGCAGGACAATTGCTTGGAAGTGCAAATCTCCTTGGGAAATAGCCTTGCACTGGGAATCATCCGAAAATGTGATTTAAATCGCAAACTTTGGATTTTTCCTACCAATAATTATCCAGAAAAAGTTAGAATTAAAACCACTTCTAACTTCTGGCTAGCTACTGCACAGACCCACACCAACCATCCATGGGACTCCCCCCATACACCACAAGGCTCCCCCCAAATCCCCAGAACTCCCCCACATCCCCACTACTAGCCCGTCCCCAGAACTCTCCACCACCCGATTCCCCAGGGACTACCCCAATCCCCCCCCCCTAAGGAACTCTCCCCAGCAAGCCCTCAGTACCAAGGGGATTCCTCCCATCCCTCCCACAGAACTTCCCCACAACCCATCAGTTTCTTCCCATTCCCACAGGGATTCTATCTTCCACCCGTTCCACCACTCTCCCCCCCCCCCCCCCCCCCCCCCAACTGGGTTCGGGTCCCACTACACCACCTCCCACCCCAAGCCCAGTCTGAAACCCCCAACCTCCCCACGGCCCTCTCCAACCTGACACCACCACCCATTCCCACCAAGGCCCACGTTGACACCCGCCCACATGCCCCTCCCCCCACTGAGGCTGGCTCAACCCACCCAACCTAACCTCCCAACACAACACACCCCCTGAACCCACCCCCCCACCTGACCCCATACCCCCACCCCCCCAAATCCTACCACTGACCTTTCTGCTTACCTTATCAAATACCTTTAAATCTGGTTGGATCTTTAAGCTTAACTGCTTTATGTCAACTCGTGCTGTAAATAAACGGCATGGTTTATTAACCTGGGACAGTACAGCCCTCAACACTGGGCCCCGGGACACACTGCGCTGCCCAGATCTCACCCGGCCTGAGTCAGAAGGTCAGATGAGAAAGGATCACCTGGAGTTTGTGGTAAGAGCTTTTGAGCAGTGTCGCAATTTAACTCAATTGCCTCTCCATCGGAAGTGACGGACTGTAGCTCGAATATATTCAGTGGCTGAACATCCTTTGTTTTTTAAAGTTCATTCATTAGTGTCACAAGTAGGCTTACATTAACACTGCAGTGAAGTTGCTGTGAAAATCCCCTAGTCGCCACACTCCGGTGCCTGTTCGGGTACACTGACAGAGAATTTAGCAAGGTTAATGCACCTAACCCGCACATCTTTGGCCTGTGGGAGGAAACCGGAGCACCCGGAGGAAACCCACGCAGACACGGGGAGAACGTGCAGACTGCACACAGACAGTCACCCAAGGCCAGGAATCAAACCAAAGTCCCTGCTGCTGTGAGGTAGCAGTGCCAACCACTGTGCCATTGTGCCACCCATACCACAGCCCTCTCAGTTAGAGAATTCCCAGGATTCACAAGACTTTGAGTGAAAGAACATTCTCCTCGTCAGGGGAGCCACGTGCTCAGCATTTACCCTGTGAAGCCTGTTAGGGAGCAGATCAGAAACTCCAAGGTATATTATGAAGTTAGCCTAGACCCCAATTTTATTTGATTTGGTGTGAGCATAAGGTGTTTCACTCCAGGTGTGATTCTATTGACCCACTAGGAAGCTTTTATCAAAACAAACTTTATTAAAGAACACAGTTAGAATATAACAAAAATAACTCGCATAACTTTTACCAATTAAAATACTTAAATATTACAAAGTATAATCCTTAACAGCTGTCTATTTCTATTGTTCTAATTTAGCAGTATTTTACAGACATAAATCCCTTCTTCAGAACCAGTTAGCACCAAAAGCAAATATTCTCACGCGAATGCTACATTTCCAGCCTTTTAACACCCTTGGACACAGATCCAGACAGACGTCAGACTCTCATACAGCAGAATCTCAGAAAAAGGGTCTTGTTTTCTGGCAGATTCCAGAATCCAACTTCAGAGAGAGGAAAAGAGAGGCACTGCTCCCTAATCCCTCCAAGCAGCATCTGACTTGAGTTTTCTGTGTAAGCCTCGCTCCACCCAGTCACATGATTTCTTCCCTGTCAATCATGCTAATCAAGTCCTACACTGCAAAACCTTGGGTGTGTCTTTTAGGGAAACACTGCAAAACCTTGAGGGAACACTAAAAACAACAGAATAACATTAGTCCAGATTAAAACAAACATTCCAGTAATTATACTGCTGCAGTAACAATATGGGATACTGGTTATAGACCTAATAGCACCGATAATTTAAAAAACTGCTGAAACAGATCCTGCACAAGAAACATGACAGATATATTTCTTAAAGGCACAGCATCATCACACAGAAATGGCTTCAATTTTTGAAACCATCCAGTTTCACACTATTAGTACTCGATACATACTTTTTATAAAATGTAAGCAAGCAAATATGGCAGTAGTATAGTTCATTCCAGTCCTTTTCCTCCAACATTGGACATTCCTCCTTTCTTTGCTATTGTTCAGCTTCCTCTTTCCTTTCCAACAACCTCCTTCAGTCTGTCATCCTGGTTTGATTCCTAGTCTGAGCTCAATGAGATCTTTACGAGTATAAATGAGTTCTGGTAATGTCCTCAGAGAGCTAGACAGGATCAGGAGGGTAAAACATTACATTGGATGTAAACTGGCGCAAACCACTTCAGATTTGTTTTTTAACTTCCTTTGCTGAGTCCAACTTGTTCTTTTGATCTCGGAGTCCCAAAATGTCAAAACACAAATAATCTTGCTAAAGATTGAACTGCTCACAAAGTTTGTCAAAGAGAACCTTTGTGCGCCATCTCATCTTCACATGTGTTTCCCTAAAAGACACACCCAAGGGCCATTCAGAAAGGTCATTTTATCTCTGCCCCATTTCTTATTAATTGGCCTTAGTTCCTCTATCAGGCAGTCCAACTTGTTTGTTCATTCTGGGTCTTCACCATCAATTTCTGCACATTCTTTGGCAAAAACACACAGTAGATTGTCTTCCTTGGAGTCAGAACCCATTGCAATCATGGTTCCAGAGATTACTGTGGCAGTTACACTGCTACAAAAACCACCCTAATTTAATCAAACACCAGCTGTGTACAGTGCTGCTTCACTGGGTACTCATGTCTGTGCAAGCTGTACAGATTCATTTTAAACAATGGTATACTTTCAGCAAACAGTCTCATTTCATGTTGTTGTCCTTTTATTTTGTCTGCAGTAGTCAATCTCCACCTTGAGATCACACATGGTTGTTGATTCATCTACATTTTTCTTTGCATAGATGATGAGCTGTTTTTGACAATCCTGTAATTTATGTTCAGGTAATTTCAACAATTTGAATTCAGTCAACTTTTCTTGCATCTGTCTCCGCGCCTACTCACTTTCCTCATTCACATCATTGTCCAGCAGCTGGTTCTCCTTCTCCATCTTCTCCAGTTTTACGTGTTTCATTAAGACTTTCAGCTGCGGCATTTCAGACTGAGCAAACATCAGCTTCTCCTTTAGGGGAGGGCGATGGCCTAGTGGCATTATCGCTAGAACATTAATCCAGGAACTCAGCTAATGTTCCGGGGATCTGGGTTCAAATCCTGCCATGGTAGCTGATGAAATTTGAATTCAATAAAACAAATCCAAAATTACAAATCTACTGATGACCACGAAACTATTGTTGATTGTCGGAAAAAGCCAGGGGAGGTGGCACGGTGGCACAGTGGTTAGCATCGCTGCCTCACAGCGCCAGGACTCCAGTTAACTCCCACAGTCCAAAGATGTGCACATTAGGTGGATTGGCCATGCTAAATTCTCCCTCAGTGTACCCGAACAGGCGCTGGTGACTAGGGGATTTTCACAGTAACTTCATTGCAGTGTTAATGTAAGCCTACTTGTGACTAATAAATAAATAACAATGTCCTTTAGGGAAGGAAATCCTTACCTGGTCTGGCCTACATGTGATTCCAGAGCCACAGCAATGTGGTTGACTCTCAACTGCTCTCAGGCAACTAGGGGTGGGCAATAAATGCTGGCCAGCCAGTGACACCCATGTCCCATGGATGAATAAAAAAAACTGACAACTTGAGAGGATTAAGTCCATACGGGTGTTGCTCAATTGGAACAGCAATTTCCACAACGACCTTATTGACAATCATCTTAGTATTTCCCAGCTTATTTCCACATATCTCTCTCTGGGATTTTAATAACTCTTCCAGGTCATTTTGATTTTCCACCGGAAGGTAGCTCAACAATTTATTCCAATTTCTAACCTCCTCATAATCCAATTTAATTGGAGGAATGTCAAATTCAGAATCATCTGGATTTGGTTCTTCACTCTGAGTTGTAACAACTAACACATTCTCCTTCTGCTTTCCTTCCCTATATTCATTTGACACACTCTGTGAGTTTTCCTTCTATCTGGTGTTCTTATCAAATAAATCACATCACTCAATTTCCTTTTGATTTGATAAAGCCTACTAAGCCTTGCTTTTGAAGATTCACCTACCACTGGTAGCAATGCTGATAATTTATCTCTGCTAGGAATAAAACTACGAATTCTTGATTTTTTGTCTGCTTCCTATTTCATCACATGCTGTGCCACTTTTAAATGCTGTCTAGCTAATTCACCCGCTCTATTCGATCTTTCCCTAAAGCTTGACACATTGTCCAATAAGGTAGTCTCAGAATGCTCACTCACCATTTCTCCTTAATCAATTTAAGTAGTCCTCTTACCTCATAACCAAAAATCAATTCAAAAAGACTGAATTTAGTTGACTCATTAGGTGCATCCCTAATTGCAAAGAATACAAATGGAATTCCTCTATCGCAATCCTCCAGATAATCTTGACAATAATCCCTCAACATTGTCTTTAAAGTTTGATGCCAACGCTCTAACACTCCCTGAGATTCTGGATGGTACGCAGTTGATTTAAATTGTTTTATTCCCAAGCTATCCATAATCCTCTTGAATAACTTTGATGTAAAATTTGATCCTTGATCTGATTGTTTTTCTGTGGATAGTCCGTACCTAGTAAAAAATTGAACTCCTCTACAATCCTTTTAGCTATAATATTAGGTAATGGAGCGGCCTCTGGAAACCAAATAGATACATCCATTTATGGTCAATAGATGTTGATTCCCACTTTTTGTTCCAGGGAGGGGTCCTACACAATCAATTAAGACCTTTGTAAATGGTTCCTCAAATTTTGGGTGCTGGTTTTATCACCATTTGAGGTTTCTCTATGACTTGACATGTGTGACATGACCGACAAAATTTAACCACATCTTTATGCAGTCCAGGCCAATAAAAATGTTTTTGTATTTTAGCTTGAGTTTTTCTTACTCCCAATGACCTCCTACTGGTACCTCATGTGCAACTCGCAACACCTCCTTTCTATACCCTACTCGCAGTACTACTTGATGAACTTCTGCTCACTTTTCATCCACCTGAATATGTAAAGGTTTCCATTTCCTCATTGAGACATCATTTTTAAGGTAACAACATTCCGGATACACTCAGATTCTTCTTCGGTGCATGCTTTCTGATACAACTGCTTTCTCTCTACATTTTTCTGTTATAATTCTGCTAACTTTCCTGAAATACGCACATAGAGAAATACATAGCAACTAGAAGCAGGAGGAGGTCCTTCGGCCCTTCGAGCCTGCTCCGCCATTCATTTTGATCATGGCTGATCATCAAATTCAATATCCTGATCCTGCCTTTCCCCCCATATCCCTTGATTCCTTTAGCCCCAGGAGGTATATCTAATTTCTTCTTGAAATCACACAACGTTTTGGCCTCAACTACTTTCTGTGGCAGTGAATTCCACACATTCACCACCTCTGGGTGAAGAAATTTCTCCTCACCTCAGTTCTAAAAGATTTACCCCTTATCCCCAAACTATGACCTGGACTCCCCGACCATTGGGAACATTCTTTCTGAATCTATCCTGTCTAACCCTGTTAGAATTTTATGAGTTTCTATGAGATCCCCTCTCACTCTTCGAAACCCCAATTAATATAATCCTAACCGACTGAGTCTCTCCTCATATGACAGCCCCACCATCCCAGGAATCAGCCTGGTAAACCATCGCTGTATGCCCTCTATAGCAAGGACATCCTTTCTCAGGTAAGGACACCAAAGCTGCACACAACACCCCAGGGAGAATCAACAGGTTCTCCTATTTGTTGGACTCTTTATCGAATTTAGCTCTTTGGAGAATGTTGCTGCTTCTGAATTCTAATTCCTGTTCAAAATTTTTAAAGTGTACATTCTGCTTTAGGAGATTTCTGAATGTCAAGATGGCATCCCTGTTCAGTTGGAGACAAAGGGGCGGCACGGGGGCACAATGGTTAGCACTGCTGCCTCACAGCGCCAGGGACCCGGGTTCAATTCGGGCCTTGGGTGTCTGTCTGTGTGGAGTCTGCACCTGTTCTCCTCGTGTCTGCGTGGGTTTCCTTCGGGTGCTCCAGTTTCCTCCCACAGTCTGAAAGATGTGCTGGTTAGGTGCATTGGCCGTGCTAAATTCTCCCTCAGTGTACCCGAACCAGTGCCGGAGTGTGGCGACTAGGAGATTTCAATAGTAACTTCATTGCAGTGTTAATGTACGCCTACTTGTGACACTAATAAATAAACTTTAAAACTTTAACTTTCAGGGACTTCCCACATTTTACAGTAGTGGCGGGCTCCCCTACAACGGCATTCACACACAACTTGAAATCAATATTTAACATTGGCCACCTTCAGCCGCCTTCAGCCTTCTCTTATTCAATTTTACTTTCTTGATTCACAAGTCTAGCAAATTCTGGCTTCTGCTTGTCTTTTACTGAGTTGGTCAGTTGTGAAATATTTAATTAAATCTTTCTTTTTTTTGTTTCTGATTAACTCAAATGTCACATGTTTAGATTCTAACTCAGGGATTGGATTTTGGCAATGGATTTCTCTCTGAATTATTTTTCAGGACTTGCTGCAGCCTGGAATTTTAAAAGATTTAGCTCACCCCTGCTAGGTCACTGACTCAGCACATCTGAAGCTGGAATTCCAAGAAATCCTTTGGGGTCCTCCGCTGCCGCAAATAATTTTAAAATCCCTGCCTTCAGTTTCCAAGCTTTTCTTTGGAGCTTTGTCCTGGTGATATTTCCTCTGTTTTCTGGGGCTTCTTTTCTGGTCAGGATGCTTTGTTAAATTTATTCTCGATGTTCTTCCACATTTTGGTTTGTCCCTGCCGTTTTGTGAGGTTTTGGGGTTTTCCTCACAAGCTGTCACCATGCTGGTTACACCTTGGCAGTTTTGCTAAAGTCTTTGTCGTCTTTAGTAGGTTAACTGTTAGTCTTCATTAACTACGAGAATTATCCAAATATAGTAAAGGGTACGAGCTTGGAGCTGTCTCCATACTTTGGTCTTCACACAGCTCTATCCAACACCACACTGACCTGGGTGCAGGTCCTGTGTATAATGTCCGAACTGTGTTAGGGGTTGTGGGTTTTACAAAAACGAAAATGAAAAAGAGGTGGTTTGCACGCGTAGATTTGGACTAACAACAGATTTATCCTCAGAGGTTTTGTCTGTACGGAGAGAAACTGAAACTAAATCAGGATTCTCTGAAACACCCTAATGACATCACCATCAAAGCATGTGACCGGCTCGTAAAGCAATCATGCAACTACTTAAATATATAACAATGTGCCTTCTGAGACCACTGTGTGGGTGGAACTGTAGTCAGTCCCACGTTAACCCTACATGCGCCAGACCCTGGTGCTACACTCACTTACTTTCCACACAACTGTGTATCATCAGGGATAGGCTAGACTCAGGACAAATCCTCTAAATCATTAATATAAATTGTAAATAGCTAAAGCCTAAAGTACTGATCTCTTTGGCACCTCACGATTTACAGTCTGACTACCTGAAAATTCTCCCACTGTCTGTTTCCGTCCATTAACCAATCTTCAATCCATTCAACTATTACCTCCAATCAGATGCGAATTAATCTTTTGTTATTGATTGAATGGTCTTTGAAATCTAAATATATCACATCCATTGGTTCCCCGTTACCCATCCAACTTGCTTCATCCTGCAATAATTCTAACTGATTTATCAATCACAATTTCCTGTCACAAATCCATGTTGACTCTACTTATCCAGGTTATTATTTTATTTTGCGCTGTAACCATGTCGCTGAAAATAGGTGCTAGCATTTTCCTACTGCTGATGTTGGACTAATGGACCTATAGTGTCCTCTGAGATTGTGGTGGAGACAGATTCACACAGATTCCTCTTCCTTTATTCTTCACAGTGAGGTTATCTTTGCTGTCTTTTAATCCTTAGAAACTTTAGAATCTAGAAATTCTAAAGACGTCCATTCACTATCTCTGCAGCTATCTTCTTTAAAAACCTACGATGTGGGGCATCAGGTCTGGAGGATCCATCGCTTCGCCCCAGTTATTTTTCCGGTATTATTTCTTGTATTGATTTCCCTACATTCCTCATCCTCACTAGATTCCTGCCTCCCCCTCCCCCATTATTCCCAGAATGTTTTTTTCCTCCTTCTGCCCCGAATACAGATAAACAGTATTTGTTTAATGTCTCTGTCATTTCCCCATTGTATTTTCATGTTACCTCTTAATGGACACATGTTTGCTTGCATTAAGTTCTTCCTATTTACAGACCTATGAAGGTGTTTTAAATCTGTTTTATTTCTCTTGCTCCATTATTTACTCATTATCTTTTATCAATTTCTTGATCATCCTTTCACAGAATCACAAAATCATCAAATTGCTACAGCACAGAAGGAGGCCATTCGGTCCATCGTGTGAATGTCGGCTCACCGAATGGGCAATTCACAACAAGTCATTCTCCCCATTACCCTGCACATTCTTCCTTTTCAGATAACATCTAATTCCCTTTTTGAATGTCTCAATTTATCCTGCCTGCACCACACTCTCAGACAGTGCATTCCAGATCCTAACCACTCACTGTGTGAATCTGTCTCCACCGCACCCTCAGGCAGTGCATTGCAGATCGTAACCACTCGCTGTGCGAATCTGTCTCCACCACACTCTCAGACAGTACATTCCAGATCCTAACCACTCACTGTGTGAATCTGTCTCCACCACACTGTCAGACAGCGCATTGCAGATCGTAACCACTCACTGTGTGAATCTGTCTGCACCACACTCTCAGACAATGCATTCCAGATCCTAACCACTCGCTGTGTGAATCTGTCTCCACCACACTCTCAGACAGTACATTCCAGATCCTAACCACTCGCTGTGTGAATCTGTCTCCACCACACTCTCAGACAGTGCATTCCAGATCCTCACGACTCACTGTGTGAATTTGTCTCCACCGCAACCTCAGGCAGTGCATTCCAGATCCTAACCACTCGCTGTGTGAATCTGTCTCCACCACACTCTCAGACAGTACATTCCAGATCCTAACCACTCGCTGTGTGAATCTGTCTCCACCACACTCTCAGACAGTGCATTCCAGATCCTAACCACTCGCTGTGTGAATCTGTCTCCACCACACTCTCAGACAATGCATTCCAGATCCTAACCACTCGCTGTGTGAATCTGTCTCCACCACACTCTCAGACAGTGCATTCCAGATCCTAACCACTCGCTGTGTGAATCTGTCTCCACCACACTCTCAGACAGTACATTCCAGATCCTAACCACTCGCCGTGTGTAAACATTTTCCCTCATGTCATTGTCGCTTCTTTTGTCAATTGTATCAGAACACAGGAAAGTGGACAAGTGGGCCATTTCAGCCCCTCAAAGGCAATTAGGGATGGGCATCAAATGTTGACCTTGCTTGGTGATGCTCACATCCTATAAGAGAATAAAGAAAAGAAACATCCATGTTGACCATCTCTTTCTTTGTTCTTTCACGAGTGGGAACACTTTTGCCCTATCTACACGGTCCAGACCACTCAGGATTTTGAACACTTCTATCAAATCCCCTCTCAGCCTCCTCTTCTCCAAGGAAATCAGTCCCTCCTTCTCCAATCTATCTTCAGTTCCTCATCACCAGAAACATTCTTGTGAATCTTTTCTGCACTCTCTCCGATACCTCACCTCTTTCCAAAGGTGCAGCACCCCAGAACAGGCTGCAATGCTCTAGTCGAGGCCAAACTAGTGTTTTATACAAGTTTGACATAACCTCCTTGCTCTTGTACTTTGTGCCCCTATTAATAAAGCCTTGGAAACTGCATGCTTTATTAACTACTCTGTCCACCTGTCCTGCCACTTTCAATGACTTATGCACAGATACACCCAGTCCCCCTTAAATTTGCTGATTTCTAAAATGCTCCCAACCATCAGGCTTACTACACTTTTTTGGGACATTATCAGCCTCTTCCTTTGATACTGTTTAAATTTTAACTCCTATAAGCCACAGCTGATAGGAGTTAGCAGAGCTTCAAGTTTTTAGGTGTCCAGATCAGCAACAACCTGTCCTGGTCCCCCCATGCTGACACTATAGTTAAGAAAGCCCATCCACTTTCTCAGAAGACTAAGGAAATTTGGCATGTCCACTACAAGTCTCACCAACTTTTACAGATGCACCATAGAAAGCATTCTTTCTGGGTGTATCACAGCTTGGTATGCCTCCTGCTCTGCCCAAGACCGCAGGAAACTACAAAAGGTCGTGAATGAAGCCCAGTCCTTCACCAAAACCTGCCTCCCACCCATTGACTCTGTCTACACTTCCCGCTGCCTCGGCAAAGCAGCCAGCATAATTAAGGACACCACGCATCTCGGACATTCTCTCTTCCACCTTCTTCCGTTGGGAAAACGATACAAGAGTCTGAGGATACGTACCAACCGACTCAAGAACAGCTTCTTCCCTGCTGCTGTCAGACCTTTGAATGGACTTACCTTGCATTAAGTTGATCTTTCTCTACACCCTAACTATGACTGTAACACTACATTCTGCACTCTCTCCTTTCCTTCTCTATGAATGGTATGCTTTGTCTGTACAGTGTGCAAGAAACAATACTTTTCACTGTATGTTAATACATGTTACAATAATAAATAAAATCAAAAGCTAAACATTTTTGCTTTGTTTTTTTGTGCCTTACAGGAGTGAATATTTATGACAATGATGTATCTGCTCTTTAAATGTTTGACAATGTTTATCCACCATCATATCTTTGAATATAATTTCCTGATCCAGTTTCGCCCCTCACACCTACATCGTTTGCTTCATTGCGGTTTGGTTTTGAATCATGTTCCTCTGAAAGATACAACTGGCTGACGCTCCAATGCTGTTCTGAGGGAGTGCCTTCACTGCCAGAGGTGCCAATCTTCAGGTGAAACATCAAACTCTGTTCAGATGGATAAAAAAGATTAAAGGCAATGTTTAAGGAGGAGCAATGTGTTATCCTCATAATCAATGCTCACTCAAGTGTTCACTTATGCTCACTTAGAATGTTAGCATCCCAGACAATGCTCACTTAGTCTACAAGATTATGAGGGGCACGGACAGAGTGGATAGTCAGAAGCTTTTTCCCAGGGTGGAAGAGTCAATTACTGGGGGGCACAGGTTTAAGGTGCGAGGGGCAACGTTTAAAGGAGATGTACGAGGCAAATTTTTACGCAGAGAGTAGTGGGTGCCTGGAACTCGTTGCCGGGGGAGGTAGTGGAAGCGGATACGGTAGTGACTTTTAAGGGATGTCTTGACAAGTACATTGGAATAGGATGGGAATAGAGGGATATGGTCCCTGGAAGGGTAGAGGGTTTTAGTTCAGTCGGGCAGTATGGTCGGTGCAGGCTTGGAGGGCTGAAGGGCCTGTTCCTGTGCTGTAATTTTCTTTGTTCTTTGTTAACCCAGCTCACCAAACAGGTTAAATGTTGATGGCACTGCAGTTTGAGTGGGGATAATGATGCAGAAAATCGGCTGCAATGGTTCCTGCAGCAGTTAATAACGTAACAACCTAAAAGTGCATCATTGACGGGGAGGTAGATGAATGTGGGGGTGTGGGAGGGTTTGGATGAGGGTGGGGTGGGAGAGGGGAAATCACAGAATCCCTACAGTGCAGGAGGAGGCCACTTGGCCCATCGAGCCTGCACCGACCACAATCCCACCCAGGTCCTATCCCCATAACCCCACGTATTTACTCTGCTAATACCCCTGACACTGAGTGTCAATTTAGCACAGCCAATCCACCTAACCTGCACATCTTTGGACTGTGAGAGGAAACCGGAGCACCTGGAGGAAACCCACGCAGATACGGGGAGAACGTGCAAACTCCACACAGACAGTGACCTGAGGCCGGAATCGAACCTGGGACCCTGGCGTTGTGAGGCAGCAGCACTAACCACTATGCCATCCCCAAAATGGATGGGGTGGCGGTAGGGGGGATGGACAGGGGTGTGGGGAGGAGGTTGAGCAGTTAGAGTGGGGTAAGGGGTGGACAGGGGTGTGGGGAGGGGGGTGGGCAGTTAGGGTGGGGTAAGGGATGGACAGGGGTGTGGGGAGGAGGTTGAGCAGTTAGAGTGGGGTAAGGGGTGGACAGGGGTGTGGGGAGGGGGGTGGGCAGTTAGGGTGGGGTAAGGGGTGGACAGGGGTGTGGGGAGGGGGGTGGGCAGTTAGGGTGGGGTAAGGGGTGGACAGGGGTGTGGGGAGGAGGTTGAGCAGTTAGGGTGGGGTAAGGGGTGGGCATGGGTGGGGGAGGGGGTGGGCAGTTAGGGTGGGGGTGAGGGGTGGACAGGGGTGTGGGGAGGGGGGTGGGCAGTTAGGGTGGTGGTAGGGGGGATGGACAGGGGTGTGGGGAGGGGGGTGGGCAGTTAGGGTGGTGGTGGGGGGGTGGACAGGGGTGTGGGGAGGGGGTTGGGCAGTTAGGGTGGGGGTGAGGGGTGGACAGGGGGATTGAAGGGAGCTTCAGGAGATAATCCTGGAGTGGGACTAATGGACTGGAAGTTTCTGCTCAATGTCTGCAGACTGTGCTGAGAGTTGCGAGTTATTTTGGGGGGGATGTGTTTCAGTTTAAATGAATTGTTAAAAAAACTCTTTACCCTCTCTCCCTGAGAGAAAATTGCAAATGTCAGGAGTTGGTTTTAATTAATAGTAACTTTCTCTGGCTGCTAACTTTATCCAAGTCTGATTTTCAGCCACTCTGCTGTAAGGCTCTGTCCCTGAGGCTGGGGAATCACTGTCAGTTTGCAGATTCTTAGCTCAGATCCTGCTGGAGGAAGCGGAGAAATCCGCAATGCTAGCGATTTCCGCCCCTTGCTCAGCACAGAGACAGAAGGAGAGAAGCTTCGGGGAGAGGGAGAGAGAGAGGCGGAGAGTGAAGGGGCCACTCAACTCCACACAAAGTTTCATCTCCAATCACTCCAGCCTGAGGGAGCCGCAGCTCAGAGAGGCACAAATCAGGGAACTGAACAAAAACTGAACACAGACACTCAATTTACAGTAAGTTTGGGGGGAAAAAAGATACAAGTCTTATTTTTTAAACCAAAAAAGTTTTTTTGTAAACTTAAAGTTGAAGAATTGTCTAAATAATTGAATGACACTTTGCTTTAGCTCAGAGATCGATGAGATTAAATCAATCAAAAGCTGCATGATTCATTCAAAGAGCGGAGAAAGTTTCTGGCGAGTTGGAGTTTAGAGTCATCCCATAATCCCAGCGCAGACTGCTTCGAGTTTGGACAAGTTATTAATCTGTGTGGGGCGGCTGAGATTTGTGTGGGACACAGTGAAAGGGTCGGGTTAACATTGCAGCTTTACTCAGTCTGCACTTTCCGCTTCCAGTCACACCAGATGTCTCAATGTCTCGAGATAACAGCAAGTGCTGCGGTCACCAAGAACAGGAGTCATCGTCCACATCAACAGGGATCCAATCGTCCCGGGACAGAGGTAAGGAGCAGGGCCGAGCGGCCGCAGAGCCAGCGGGAGGGTCAGAGAGAGATACACTTATTGAGTTAGAGAGGGGCACACACACAGGGGCAGAAACAGAGAGGGATACAGTTTGGAGATAGCCTGGCTGCCCAGAAAGATTGAACTAGAATAAGTCATCCCAGACAGTGAGAAAAAGACAAAAATCCACATGGAACACTCACTGATCTCAGAGACAGGGTCAGTGAGAAGTATAGATACACACAGACCCTGTACAATACACCTACTAACAACTGAAGCATATTTACCTGGGCACATGCAGAACATAAATACTGACACTGAGACACAGACAAATAGAACAAGGCCAGACACATATAGAACACAGACACAAAACAGAAACTCTGCCTGGCATTTTCTGGTTTTACCATAAAAACCCACATGTTTGCACAATCAGATCTTTCAGAGATCAACTAATTGCCACTTCAGCGTACAGAAAGGTACACACCGACTCAGAAACAGATCAGTATGGGATGGACACGCACCATAGTATATACCACCTAATGTGCAAATATATAGAAACCTATAGACAGACACGCAGCAACAAATACACGCAGGGCACACCCAACACACACCCATAGACATGCTCAGAACATGATTACATCCAACTTGTGTTTTTAAAGTTTCTGGAAATGTGTGGTTGAAAACACAAAAATGTTTGGAAGTTTGTCTGTATTTTGGATGTAAAGTTAGATATTCTATCTGTGAGTCTTCAGAGCTGGGCAGGATTTGATTGGATGTGAGCGAGGGTCCACAGAGATGAACCATTTAACCGTTTGCCAGCTGAATCTGAGTGATCCGATTCCAAAGACTTGAGTGTATACTCCAGACTATAGTGTAGTACTGGGGTAGGAGACACTCAGTCAACGCCCTGTCTAATTTGTAAAACAACCCAGTACACTGTGTCGGAGAGAATTAAGGGGTTCTCCCCAGTTTGCTGTAGAAATCAGATAGAACCAGAGTTTATTATTCTCGGAGACACAAATTACAAGTATGCGCCTCCAAATCCAACAAGCACAGTTCCAGCCTGGGGGGAATCTCCAGTTAATGCCCACCACCTAAACACAATTAAATACTCAATAAATATACATCAATATTTATCCCTCAATTGACATCGAAAACACATTGTCTGGTTATTAATCTAATTTCTGTCTGTGGGATCTTGCTGTGCACAATTGGCTGCTACAATTCCTACATTGCAACAGTGACCATCTTTCAAAAGCAGTGTGTTGGTGGTTAAGCACTCGGGGATGTTGTGAAAGGCGCTGTATAAATGTGAGCCATTTTTAAAATTAAAATCCCAAAACGTGTTGATATATGATCCAACCATCACGTTACATCCTTACCCAGGATTATAGGGAATCAGACTGTGGGGGTATTCATTGACAGGAACTGTTTTGTCACCAGCTGATGTCTTACTATTTTCATTTCTGTCTGAGCAACGTCAACATTTCCTGGACACATTCATTCTTATTTTGCCACATTTGTTTATTCTGTTCATCAACTTGGCAATAGTGTCTTGTGCCTGATTACCATCTAAATGTAGAGATACCAACTGTATCCAAGGGGTTGCTGACCTGAGGAACCACTCCCCCAGGCTTCACCAATTGTCCAACATTTCAGAACCATGATGTGGAGATGCCGGCGTTGGGCTGGGGTGGGCACAGGAAGAAGTCTCACAACACCAGGTTAAAGTCCAACAGGTTTATTTGGTGGCACGAGCTTTCAGAGCGCCGCTCTCTCACCTGAATGAAGGAGCAGCGCTCCGAAAGCTCGTGCTACCAGATAAACCCGTTGGACTTTAACCTGATTTCAGAACCACACCAGCCATCTTAATTCATTCACCCAAGGGTGAGCATCTTCCCAAATAACACCTTCCACCTGACTCCGAGCTCTGTGCTCCTGAAATTCTGGCCTTTAATCACTCCACAATGTCTCCAGTTGCCCAGACTCTAAGCTCTGGGATTCCCTCCACCATTCACCATTTTAGAACTCACCATTTTTCCTTTTTCTCCTTCTTTAAGCTCCTCTTAAAACCTACCAAGATTTTGGTGACTTGTCCAAATATGGTTCGGTGTCAGATTCTGTTTGATTGTCTTTTGTGAAGCTCCTTAGAACACTTGTCATTTTAAAAGGTGTAGTGTTGTTAGTGGCACAGTGGTTAGCACTGCTGGCTCACAGCACCAGGGACCCGGGTTCAATTCCTGGCTCGGGTCACTGTCTGTGTGGAGTCTGCACGTTCTCCCCATGTCTGTGTGGGTTCCCCCCGGGTGCTGTGGTTTCCTCCCACAGTCTGAATGATGTGCATTGGTTAGGTGCATTGGTGTGCTAAATTCTCCCTCAGTGTACCTGAACAGTCGCCAGAGTGTGGTGACTAGAAGATTGCAGTGTTAATGTAAGCCTACTTGTGACTAATAAATAAACTTTACTTTACTCTGGACCCATTCTAAGTGTTAACCTCTCTCCCTGTGAAATCCTTCCTGATATCTTCCCTTTACTATCCTTTCCCCGTTCTAACCTGTCCCATTGTTATAATATTCAGGCATAACATGAATCGATTCTTGGTGTTAACGACTGTACCCCATTTAATTTCTTTTGAACCTTATAAGGTCCTCTCAATTTCATTTCCTTTCAAGGGGGGAAAGTTTCTTCAATCTTTCCTTGTAACTCAATTGGTCAGCACCAGGAATCATGCGCTCTAATATTCACACTCTGACCTGGTGATGTAACTCAAGACATTCAGTAAGATCATGGCTAATCTCCCTCAACCCTACTTTCTTGCCCAGTCTCCAAATCCTCGATTCCCCTAGAGTCCAAAAATCAATCCATCTCCTTCATAAATGTACTCAACACCAGGGATCCACGACCCTCCGATGGTAGAAAATTCCAAAGATTCATAAGCCCCGAGTGAAGAAATTAATCTTCACCTCAGTCCTAAATGATTGCCGTCTTGTCCTGAGTTTATCTCCCCTCATTCCAATCTATTCAGCCAGTGGAAACAACCTCTCAGCATCAATCCTGTCAAACCCCTTCAAAATCTTCAATATTTCAATAAGATCACATCTCATTCTTCCAAATTGCCGAGAATATTGGCCAATCTTGCAATGGAGGACAACTAGATATCTTGTACAAGGACACGCAAATCAAAAATATTTAAAATTCATCACACCAAATTCTGATTTTCTATTCATCTTACCAAATTGGATAGTCTCACATTTTCCGAGGTTGTATTCCATATTTTTTAATTCTTTTCTGAGATGTGGGCATCACTGGCTGGGCCAGCATTTGTTGTCCAATTGCCCGTGAACTGACTGGCTTGCCATACCATTTCAAAGGGCCTCCCTAACGGCATTGTGGGTCAACCCACAGCACGTGGACTGCAGCGATTCAAGAAGGCAGCTCACCACCACCTTCTCAAGGGCAACTCGGGATGCTGGCCAGCCAGTGATGCCCATGTCCCATGAATGAATAAAAAAAACCCACATTGCTGTGGATCTGGAGTCACATGTAGGTCAGACCAGGTAAGGACGGCAGATTTCCTTCCCTAAAGGGCAGTAGTGAACCAGGTGGATTTTTACAGCAATCAATGTTAGCTTCATGGTCACCACCACTGAAACTAGCTTTCAATTCCAGATTTTCTTTTTCGGGTTTATGTCCCCTGGGTCCCTGGATTACTGGTACAGTGACAATACTCCACCACCAGCCCTCCATATCTGCCATCATAATGCCCATTCACTTACCTGTCTGTATCTCTTTGCAGCTTCTTGGTGTGCTCCGCACAGCTTAATTTCTCACCTAGGTTTGTATTCTCAGCAAATTTGGATGCATCACTCTCCATCCCCTCACCGAAGTCATTAAAATAGGCCACAGATAGCTGAGTCCCAGCACTGATCCCTGAGGCTCATCACAGGTTGCAGCCTCCTGCCCTCTCAATGCCCCTTTTATCCCGACTCTCTGTTTCCTGTCCGTTACCCAATCCTCAATCCATGCTAATGTATCACTCCCAATCCCATAAGCCCCGATCTTATGTTGCAATATGTTATGGAACACCTTATCCAATGCCTACTGAAAACCCAAATATACTACAGCCGTTGAATTAATTACCTTGTGTATCCCCATTAGCTCTTGGGTCCCCACTATGCTTTTTCGTGCCTCCTGCATTGTGGACACGTGCAAAATATTTGCTTAATGTCACGGCGATTTTCTTTCTCCCCACTATAGTTTCTCCTGTGGCCTCGAAGGGACCAACATTTACTTGTGCTGCTCTCTTCCATGTTACTGATTTGGAAAAGCTCTGGTTTTATACTTTGCCAGTTTCCTCACATTCTATTTTTCTTTTTCTTTATAGCCTTTGCCGGTTTCTCAGCCTTCCCCAAGCCTGAGGATCTGCTCCTATTCTTTCCAGTATTACAAGCCTCTTCTTTCAATCCCAAATTCTTCAGTCAGTTGTGGATGGATTGCTTTTTGTTCCTCAATGGAATATATTTTCATTGAGAATTTTGAATCATTTCTTTAAATGTTTTCCACTGTTTATCTACTGTCACATAGAAACTAGAAGCAGGAGGAGGCCATTCGGCCCTTCAAGCCTGCTCCGCCATTGATTATGATCATGGCTAATCATCAAATTCAATATCCTGATTCTGCCTCCCCACTCCTCCTCCTCCCCACCGCGCAATATCCCTTGATCCCTTTGGCTCCAAGAGCTCTTTCTAATTTCTTCTTGAAATCTTTCAATTCATTTTCCCAATTCAACCTTAACCAACATGTCACTTGATAATTATCTAATTGACTTTATTTGTGTTCCAGGTAATTGATTTGTCCAGCCTATATAAAGATGAAAGTCCCCTCACACATGCTGTATTAACTTTGTTACAGGCTCCATTTTTCTTGACTAATACTCTGGCCCAGATCTTCCAGTCTCCGGATTTCTGGAAGATGCATTTAAAGACCCCTCAGAATTCCCAGCTCACTGACTCCATGGGAATTGCCCGGGATGTTTGAACTTCCAATGGACAATTCTCGTATTCCCCAGGAGTCTCTGTAAAAGTCTCCAGCTGAAAAGCTATCCAGAAATTATTATACAGAAAAATCCTAGTCTAAATACTGGGTAATGCAGAACTGGCCCCTCAATCTCTCACCCCCCCCCCCCCCCCCCCCCCCCCCCCGTCTCCACCCCCAACCTGACCTGATACCCCCAACCTTTGTCCTCCCGACCTTGAACTGACTAGCCCTCAAAAACTGACAACCCTCCTAACCCCGCTATCCCTTCCCCATCTGCATCCTCATCCAGCTGCCATTCTACCCAACTGCCCCCATGCCTATCTTTCACTTGACCAACTTACCTTACCCACTCTACCCCTTTGCACACTTATCTTCTCTCCGTGGCTTTTCAAATACCTATGGAACATTTAAACTCTTCACTTACCTAAATATGGAAACTGCTGCCATAAAAAAAAGAAGTGTCTTGTCTTTTCCCCAACCCTCGCGGCTATGATGAAGCTCTTCCGAGGACCGTACTCTCCGTGTTTCTGGGGAATCTTGGATTGGGATCCCTGCCAGAAATGCGGAGCTCCGGATTGACAGAGAAGAGTCGGAGCAGGGGGACAATCCTGTTGTAATTGCCACTCCTCAGAAAGTTCAGGCCTCTGTTAAAGGGTTCAGCTGCCTGGAGCTTACTGACATTATCTAACCCTTGTTGTTTCTTATCTCCACCCATACTGATTCTACTTCCTGCTTTTCCAAGTCAAGATCCTTCCCTACGACTATCCTTACGTCATCCTTTATTATCAGGGATACCCTAATCCTTCCTTTTCCAATTAGTCTGTCTTTTTGAAATGGAACATTAAGTTCCCAAGCTTGGTCACCTTGCAACCTCATCTGTGTAATGGCTATTAGATCAAAGATATTTATCTCCATCTATGACACTCGCTCATCTATCTTACAAATGCTTCATGGATTCAGATAAAGAGCTATCATTTTACATTTTTACTATTATTCCTGATTTTAACCCTTATTGCCAGTGCACTATGCCTGTTAAGCTTTCTGCTCCTCAGTGAAAACTGTTTGCCTTCACCTAAATCGATAAAGGGTTCTACAAGCCTTGACTTTTCTCTGGAGATTTCTAAATTTCCCTATTTAAATTATTTGCAATAGAATGGCCCGGCACAGAGAGAGGTCCCCTGGCCTGGCACCTCAGTGAAAGAGATATCCAATCCATCTACTCGCCCGCTCCTTCCCCATAGTCCTGCAGACAATTCTTCTCCAGTATTTATCCTATTTGTTTAATCCCTTTCGGAAGTTACTGTTGAATCTGCTTCCACTGCTGTTTCAGGAAGCGGATTCCGGATCATGAGGACTTGGCATATAAAATAAAACCCCTTAATCTCTGATTCTTTTTCTCAATTACCTTAAATCTGTGTTGGAAATATACCGCCGTTCCTTTGCAGTCACTGGGTCAAAATCCTGGAATTCGATCCCTAACGGCATTGTGGGTCAACCCACAGAACATGGGACTGCAGAGGTTCAAGAAGGCAGCTCACCACCACCTTCTCAAGGGCAACTAGGGATGGGCAATAAATGCTGGCCAGCCCAGCGACGCCCATTTGATTTGATTTGATTTGATTTATTATTGTCACATGTATTAACACACAGTGAAAAGTATTGTTTCTTGCGCGCTGTACAGACAAAACATACCGTTCATAGAGAAGGAAAGGAGAGAGTGCAGAATGTAGTCTTTCAGTCATAGCTAGGGTGTAGAGAAAGATCAGCTTAATGCGAGGTAGGTCCATTCAAAAGTCTGACAGCAGCAGGGAAGAAGCTGTTCTTGTGGCAGTTGGTACGTGACCTCAGGCTTTTGTATCGTTTTTCCGACGGAAGAAGGTGGAAGAGAGAATGTCCCATGTCCCACAAATGAATAAAAAAACACTTGAGGTTCGCTGTTGGGAAGTGTAGCATCAACAAAATGAGGGATAACAACTGGAGGAGGGAAGGGAAAAATTGCCAGAGAAAAAGTGAGTTATCTTAAATTAGTCACAGAGAGTTCCAATCATGGATTGGTGCCTGAAGGCTAATTAAATACAGATCTTTTTTGCTTTTCAGATACACATAATGTGGAGCAATCTGATCTCAAATTATTTTCATGTCATATGTATCTGGTGGAAATATGCTGCATGTTTTTGGAGCTATTACTCATGGCTCGGGGGCTGACTCCCTGGCCTCGGGGTCAGCAGGTTGGTTGTGGCTCCACATTACGAGAGCTGACCATCAAGATCAAGGTTAAAACCCCAGTGCAGGACAGAGGGAGTGCTGCACTGTCGCAAATGCTGTCTTTCAGGTGAAATCTTAAACTGAACCCCTGCTCACTCTCTCAAGCAGAGGCAGAAGACCCCACTGCACTGCTTTGAAGATGTGGAGATGCCGACGTTAGACTGGGGTAAACACAGTAAGAGTTTTAACAACACCGGGGGTTAAAGTCCAACAGGTTTATTTGGTAGCAAATGCCATTAGCTTTCAGAGCCCTGCCCCTTCGTCAGATGGAGTCCATCTGACGAAGGAGCAGTGCTCCGAAAGCTAATGGTATTTGCTACCAAATAAACCTGTTGGATTTTAACCTGGTGTTGTTAAAACTCTTACTGCTTTGAAGAAGCAGTCTGTGTGGAGTTTGCACATTCTCCTCGTGTCTGCGTGGGTTTCCTCCGGGTGCTCCAGTTTCCTCCCACAGTCCAAAGATGTGCGGGTTAGGTTGATTGGCCATGTTAAAATTGCCACTTAGTGTCCTGAGATGCGTAGGTTAGAGGGATTAGCGGGTAAAATGTGTAGGGATATGGGGGTCGGGCCTGGGTGGGACTGTGGTTGGTGCAGACTCGATGGGCCGAATGGCCTCTTTCTGCACTGTAGGGTTTCTATGATTCTATGAGGGTAGAGAGGAAGCAATGATCAGATGGTGTTTGTGGTCCAGTAAGGCAGCATTCTTGTGGAAATGGGACAGAACGGGAGAACGCCCATGGTTAATATATTATCATAGTTACTGGTTTCCCTAGAGGTGCTGGACGCTGACTGGGGCAGTCTCCCATTCTAACAGGGGCACAGCTAACTCAGGCAGTACAGTGGTTAATGCTGCGTCACAGCACCAGGGACCCAGGTTTGATTCCGGAATGACTGCGTGGAGTTTGCACGTTCTCCCCGTGTCTGCGTGGGTTTCCTCCAGGCGCACCGGTTTCCTCCCACAGCCTGAAAGATGTGCATTAGATGGATTAGCTACAGTATATGTATGGGGGGAGGTGCCTGGGTAAGACACTCTGTCGGAGAGTCGGTGCGGACTCGAGGGGCCGAATGGCCTCTTCTGCGCTGTACAGATTCTATTCTAGATTCTAACATGGTGCAGCTTGTGTGCCACTGAAATCAGCGATGAACCACCCGACGCCCACATGCCCTCGCTGACATTGTCCGCACTGAGTGCCAAGTCATCAGGTTAGTGATAGTGACCAGACTTCTGATTGGAGCAGAAAATTCTTTTAAACATTGCTGGACATCTCAAAGCGCTTAACAACCAAACAAGTAATGTAGCAAGTGTTGTAATGTAGGGAACACAGCGGCGAATAGGCACAGAGCAAGCTCCCGCAAACTGCAACGTAATAATGACCATAGATCACCCCAGTTACTCCTGGTATTGATTCAGGGATAGACCTTTCCCTACAGCACGAGAGAGAGAGCTCCCCAGCTCTTACCTGAATAACGTCATGGATCTTTACAGCCTCCTGCGAGAGGGGGAGGGGGGGGGGCTTTGACTTTTCGGCTGTGATTTTACCTGCTCGCTGCACCCATCGATGGGCGGAGTGAGCCAGTAAAACCGCTCGAGGGCCGAGAAATCAGGATCGCGCCCGATTCCCCGGCTCTCGCAATCTCACCAGAACCAGATTTCCAGTGAGGTTAGCCTCTCGCCCATTTCCAGCAAGAGGCTGAATAAATTATTTAAATTTATTATAATGTTTATTTCCATGTTTTTAGCGAGCCCGGCGCTCAGTGGCCCGGCGCTCAGTGGCCCGGCGCTCAGTGGCCCGGCGCTCAGTGGCCCGGCGCTCAGTGGCCCGGCGCTCAGTGGCCCGGCGCTCAGTGGCCCGGCGCTCAGTGGCCCGGCACTCACTGGCCCGGCACTCACTGGCCCGGCGCTCAGTGGCCCGGCGCTCAGTGGCCCGGCGCTCAGTGGCCCGGCGCTCAGTGGCCCGGCGCTCAGTGGCCCGGCACTCACTGGCCCGGCGCTCACTGGCCCGGCACTCACTGGCCCGGCGCTCACTGGCCCGGCGCTCAGTGGCCCGGCGCTCAGTGGCCCGGCGCTCACTGGCCCGGCGCTCACTGGCCCGGCGCTCAGTGGCCCGGCGCTCAGTGGTCCGGCGCTCAGTGGCCCGGCACTCACTGGCCCGGCGCTCAGTGGCCCGGCGCTCAGTGGCCCGGCGCTCAGTGGCCCGGCGCTCAGTGGCCCGGCGCTCAGTGGCCCGGCGCTCAGTGGCCCGGCGCTCACTTGCCTTTGTGGCCTTGCCAGGAAATGTTCTCTCCGGCGAGGAAAACACCTGGTCCCCAGCAACGGGGAACAGTCATGTTGGCGTCGCCGGTTGAACCGGAGGCTGCTAAGGCCCCCTGGGGAGGCTGAGAGCAAGGGGGGTGCCCCTTGGGCAGTGCCAGCCTGGTACCTTGGCAGTGCCTGGTGAGCAGTGCCAGGAGGCAGGCCAGGAGAAGCAGGGCCTATGGGGAGGCTTGGGGCCCACAGTGGTGGGGCCAGCAGTGGTGGGGCCAGGCCGGGGTGGCACGATCGGGGAGATGGGGGGGCGGGGGCTCGCTGGGCACTCTGCATTCCAATTGTTAGGGGGAGGGGGTGCAATCATTCTGGGTGGCAGGGGCGACCTTTCCGAGTGGTGTGGGGCTTGCGATTGGCCCCTGTGGGCCCCTGTGATTGTGGCGGGGTGGCTGAGTTGATGTTGGCTGCAACAGCAGAGGCCCGACAGATCTCTCTCTCTCTCTGTTGGCCTTACGCTGTTGGAATTGTGTAGACACAGAGGTTGGCACATGCGCAATAGCTTCCTCTGCTGCTGGCTGGAGTTTAGCCCCACCCACTGCCTGTAGCAGCTAGAAACAGTCTAGCCCATTTTCCCATGTGCTGTGTGTGTGAGATTGGGAGTAAAAACTCACCCAAAAAACAAATCTACAACTCTTCCATTTTCACGCTAGCTGGACACTTAGAATTTTTCTTGTAAAATTCTGCCCATCATCTCATCCACAGAACAACACCTCCCTCAGTACTGCACCCATTTGTCAGGCTGGATTCTAATTCCCAACTCTCTGGAATGGGATCTGAACCCCCGATCATTAACTTGCAAGATGGAGCCTCCTCACTGAGCAGTGACTGACCCTGCCACATCACTGTGCTCAGTCTACATGGAAGAGTTTTATATAAAACTGGGTGGAATTTCATCAGATCTATAGAATTCTTTACTGCAGAGGGCTGTAGAGGCTGGGTTTAGAACAAAGTTCTACAAAGTAGTTTAGAACAAAGAAAATTACAGCACAGGAACAGGCCCTTCGGCCCTCCAAGCCTGCACCGACCATGCTGCCCGTTTGAACTAAAACCCCCTACCCTTCCGGGGATCATATCCCTCTATTCCCATCCTATTCATATATTTGTCCAGACGCCCCTTAAAACTCACTATTGTTTGTTTATTATGTTCAAAGCTGAGGAAGACAGATTTTTAATCAGTTAGGGAATCGAGGGTTATGGGGATAAGGCAGGAAAGTGGGGTTGAGGATTATCACATCAGATCAGTCATGATCTCATTGAATGGCGGAGCAGACTCGATGGGCCGAATGGCCTCCTTCTACTCCTACATCTTATGGTGTCATGGTTAAAAAAATGATTGGTTCTTCCCGATAACTGAAATGAGTGTGTCTGAGCACTGGCAATGCTGAACATAGGATCTGGAAGGTTCCAGTTTCTGTTCTGTTCCTGCTGGAAATACCGGGACAGCTGGCTGACGGCAGAATCCACAGTGATGCCTATCACAGAGGAATAGCCTGAAGCCAGTGACCACTCAAAGCCTTGCATGAAGAGAGGAAGCAACAATGGGTCAATGTCCACAGCAAAAGCCAGTGAGTAACTCTGAGAGGAGGGCAGAGAAATACATTTCTCCGAATACTTTGGAAAAGGCAATCTAACTCCGGTTTCTCTCCTGACTTTTGACATTAAAACTGTGTCGATTTGTTGGTGTTCCCAGTGGAATTAAGCAGCCTGTTTCTAAACAGATGAAGCGTTGTGCTTCCCGAGGTTTCAGTTTGGAAGTCTGTGTGCGAGAAGAATGTGAAAAGCAAACAACTAAATATTTTGTTTTCTGGGATTGCCGGTAATTAATGTGCTGATGCCAGGCTCGAGGCGATTGACAGAGTCGAGTGACAGCCTGGTTCTGAGGGGCCCTCACTGACACGCTTGCTGCCAAGAACCAATTTCCTGTTTTGGAAGGATCAAGACTTGATTGCAAACAGAACTTTGTTTATTTTTGAGAGTTTTGTGCTCATCTTGATGAGAGGTGGGAGCACGGAAATAGAATGGTTGTTAATTTTAACATTAGTCTTGGATAAGGTACAGCATGGGGTTAGATACAGAGTAAAACTCCCTCTACACTCTCTCCCATCAAACACTCCCAGGACAGGTACAGCACGGGGTTAGATACAGAGTAAAGCTCCCTCTACACTGTCCCCATCAAACACTCCCAGGACAGGTACAGCACGGGGTTAGATACAGAGTAAAGCTCCCTCTACACTGTCCCCATCAAACACTCCCAGGACAGGTACAGCACGGGGTTAGATACAGAGTAAAGCTCCCTCTACACTGTCCCCATCAAACACCCCCAGGACAGGTACAGCATGGGATTAGATACAGAGTAAAGCTCCCTCTGCACTGGCCCCATCAAACACTCCCAGGACAGGTACAGCACGGGGTTAGATACAGAGTAAAGCTCCCTCTACACACCCAGGACAGATGCAGCAAGGGCTAAGATACAAAGTAAAGCTCCCTCTACACTGTCCCCATCAAACACTCCCAGGACAGGTACAGCATGGGGTGAGATACAGAGTAAAGCTCCCTCGACACTGTCCCCATCAAACGCTCCCAGGACAGGTACAGCATGGCGTTAGATACAGAGTAAAGCTCCCTCTACATACCCAGGACAGATGCAGCAAGGGCTAAGATACAGAGTAAAGCTCCCTCTACACTGTCCCCATCAAACACTCCCAGGACAGGTACAGCATGGGGTTAGATACAGAGTAAAGCTCCCTCTACACTGTCCCCATCAAATACTCACAGGATTGGTAAAGCACGGATTAGATACAGAGTAAAGCTCCCTCTACACTGTCCCCATCAAACACTTCCAGGACACGTACAGCACGGGGTTAGATACAGAGTAAAGCTCCCTCTTCACTGTCCCCATCAAACACTCCCAGGACAGGTACAGCACGGGGTTAAATACAGAGTAAAGCTCCCTCTACACTGTCCCCCATCAAACACCCCCAGGATAGGTACAGCACAGGGTTAGATACAGAGTAAAGCTCCCTCGATAGTGTGCATCCAGAAAGGCCTCTTTGAAGTGAGCTGCTAGTTTGTGCTACAGATTCACTAGAAACTAGAGTGAGTTGGTCCATAAAACACACTCGCTCATCCCCAAACCATAAAATCCCGTCTGAGGTCAACGGACCTTTCCATGGTCTGCCCGTCACCCACTCCGATTCCTGTGGGGTTGGGACGGTACAATTCCCGCAACAGAATCTAACAGGAGGATAGATACCTTTGTCTCTGCAGCAACGACTGGGATCTCTGACTTTGCTGGTTGTTTTGCCTGCCCGGTGCCAGTGTTAAAGACAACGGCTAAATGTTTTAATGTTCTCATCGATGGGAGGATTCCCATCCAGTGGAGTGGAAGGGGTACAATACCGTTGTCATGGTCCATGTAGCAACCAATGAAGGTTGAAATAGGAATGAGGAACTGCTGAGAGTGTAAGAGGAGTTGGGTCCAAATTCAAAAGCAGAACCTTGAAGATAATAATCTCTGGATTATGAATTGAGCCATAAATAAATGTGCTTCAGGACAAACAGCCTGAGGTTTTCGAGGTGTCAGAGGAGTGGGTGATAGGGTTTTCATTCATCAGGGACTGGAAGCAGTGCTGAGAAAAACACAAGTTGTTCTATTGGAGTAGACTCCATAGGGGTGGCACAGTAGTACAGTGGTTAGCACTGCTGCTTCATAGCGCCAGGGACCTGGGTTCGATTCCCGGCTTGAGTGACTGTCTGTGTGGAGTTTGCACATTCTCCCTGTGTCTGTTTGGGTTTCCTCCGGGTGCTCCAGTTTCCTCCCACATTCTGAAAGACGTGCTGGTTAGGGTGCATTGACCCAAACATGTACTGGATTGTGGCAACTAGGAGAATTTCACAGTAACTTCATTGCAGTTTTAATGTAAGCCTTACTTGTGACTAATAAATAAACTTTACATTCTAACTGGACTGGGACCAGTGTCCGAGTGAAGATAGGGCTTTGAACTAACACATAGGAAGCAGATAACGATACATTTATAAGTCTGAAGGGCAAAGTCAAGTTTGTAAAACAAAGGGAGTTGTCTGGGCGAAACCAAGCAGGTTGTAACGGCAAGGGACCGAGGATTTAATAACTGTGATAGTGTATTAGTAACTAAGTTCCAGAGAACTGAGGCGGACCTTCTAACCAGCTCACCTCTGCACTCATCCACCCTTATTGGGTCACTTAGAGCCGCAGTGTCTGACCTTGTCCCACCTCTACATCCCCAGAGCAAACGTTGGGTCTAAGGGGGGGCCTCTTAAACCAATCCAGCTATCTGCTGAGTCTGAAAAACTGCCTGCCTCCGTCGCAAGAATCCGGTCGCCAGTTCTGCCTGATTTTTCACCCGTGCTGAGCTACTTTCAGCCTAATTTACCCCTCATTATGCCTCAGATCCCCTGGTATTTCAAGGTTAGTGTCTCCTCACATTGCTTTACATGCTTTGATAGGACATGATACAAAGCTTGATGTAGGCGATATTCCTTTCACTCTTTGTTTCCAACTTATGTCTAACCTTGCTGGTCTTTAATTGTTTAATACTAGAGGCTGCCTTCTCTGCACCTGTCTCTTGGTCTTACTCTGCTCCAGACAAAGAACAAAGAAAATTACAGCACAGGAACAGGCCCTTCGGCCCTCCAAGCCTGCACCGACCATGCTGCCTGACTGAACTAAAACCCCCTACCCTTCCGGGGACCATATCCCTCTATTCCCATCCTATTCATGTATTTGTCAAGACGCCCCTTAAAAGTCACGACCGTATCCGCTTCCACTACCTCCCCCGGCAACGAGTTCCAGGCACCTACCACCCTCTGTGTAAAATATCTGCCTCGTACATCTCCTTTAAACCTTGCCCCTCGCACCTTAAACCTGTGCCCCCTAGTAATTGACTCTTCCACCCTGGGAAAAAACTTCTAACTATCCACTCTGTCCATGCCCCTCATAATCTTGTAGACTTCTCTCAGGTCGCTCTTCAACCTCCGTCGTTCCAGTGAGAACAAAAAGTTTCTCCAACCTCTCTTCATAGCTAATGCCCTCCATACCAGGCAACATCCTGGTAAATCTTTTCTGTACCCTCTCCAAAGCCTCCACATCCTTCTGGTAGTGTGGTGAGGATAGCGAATGTGGTACCTTATTTAAGAAGGGTAGCAGGGATAACCCGGGTAATTATAGGCCAGTGAGCTTGACGTCCGTGGTAGGGAAGTTATTGGAGAGAATTCTTAGAGACAGGATGTATGCGCATTTAGAACAGAACAATCTCATTAGTGACAGACAGCATGGTTTTGTATGAGGGAGGTCGTGCCTTACAAATTTGGTGGAGGTTTTTGAGGAAGTGACAAAAACGGTTGACGAAGGAAGGGCCGTGGATGTTGACTATATGGATTTCAGTAAGGCATTTGACTAAGTCCCTCATGGCAGGTTGGTTAAGAAGGTTAAGGCTCATGGGATACAAGGAGAGGTGGCTAGATGGGTAGAGAACTGACTTGGCCACAGGAGACAGAGGGTAGTAGTCGAAGGGTCTTTTTCCGGCTGGAGGTCTGTGACCAGTGGTGTTCCGCAGGGCTCTGTACTGGGACCTCTGCTATTTGTGATATATATAAATGATTTGGAAGAAGGTAACTGGTGTTATCAGCAAGTTTGCGGATGACACGAAGATGGCTGGACTTGCGGATAGCGATGAACATTGTCGGATAAAACAGCAGGATATAGATAGGCTGGAAAATTGGGCGGAGAAATAGCAGATGGAATTTAATCCAGATAAATGCGAAGTGATGCATTTTGGAAGAACTAATGTAGGGGGGAGTTATACAATAAATGGCAGAGCCATCAAGAGTATAGAAACACAGAGGGACCTAGGTGTGCAAGTCCACAAATCCTTGAAGGTGGCAGCACAGGTGGAGAAGGTGGTGAAGAAGGCATATGGTATGCTTGCCTTTATAGAACAGAGTATAGAGTATAAAAGCTGGAGTCTGATGTTGCAGCTGTATAGAACGCTGGTTAGGCCACATTTGGAGTACTGCGTCCAGTTCTGGTCGCCGCACTACCAGAAGGACGTGGAGGCTTTAGAGAGAGTGCAGAGAAGGTTTACCAGGATGTTGCCTGGTATGGAGGGTCTTAGCTATGAGGAGAGATTGGGTAAACTGGGCTTGTTCTCCCTGGAAAGACGGTGAATGAGGGGAGACCTAATAGAGGTGTACAAAATTATGAAAGGTATAGATAGGGTGAACAGTTGGAAGCTTTTTCCCAGGTCGGAGGTGACGATCACGAGGGGTCACGGGCTGAAGGTGAGACGGGCGAAGTATAACTCAGATATCAGAGGGACATTTTTTACACAGAGAGTGATGGGGGCCTGGAATGCGCTGCCAAGTAGAGTGGTGGAGGCAGACACGCTGGCATCATTTAAGACTTACCTGGATAGTCACATGAGCAGTCTGGGAATGGAGGGATACAAACGAATGGTCTAGTTGGACCAATGAGCGGCACAGGCTTGGAGGGCCGAAGGGCCTAGTTCCTGTGCTGTACTGTTCTTTGTTCTTTGTTCTATATTCCAAGTGTGGCCTAATTAAGGTTCTATAAAGCTGCAACATGACTTGTCAGTTTTTAAACTCAGTGCCCTGGCCAATTAAGGCAAGCATGCCGTATGCCTTCTTGACTACCTTCTCCACCTGCATTGCCACTTTCAGTGACCTGTATACCTATACACCCAGATCCCTTTGCCTATCAACACTCTCAAGGGTTCTGCCATTTACTGTATATTTCCTACCCGTAATAGACATAGCTTCCTATTCATAGAATTGATCACACTGTGTCTTACTCTCTAAGGAAATATTCCGCAAGGCTTGAAATCTGTGAAGATGGTCAGTGGTCGCAATCTTCCTTCAATTCAACCTTTTAAAGCCCAAGTTCTGTGTACTTAGCCATTATTCCTTGTTTAGTTCTGTTCTCTTATCCTGCTCTGTGGGCATTAGGTGTTCGCTGAAGATTCTCAATTTTGAAAAAAAATTGAATACTTGATTTTTTTTCCCCCCCGACCCAATAGTTAGGCTGACAATGGAAGAGAGCTTTGAGCAAAATCACTGAAATTAAACAAAAAATTGTGCATTACTCCTTTTAGAAATTCAGATTGTAAAATTACCCATAATTATCCTTGATTCAGGCACAAAAAAGACATTGAGGGATGCCTGGAGACTACTTGTGAGAATGGCGCCTATAATATCACCATAATACAGCCGACGTTGCAATTACATCAAAGTTTTGGAAAAAATCCACTTGAGCAAAAGGCCCATTCTTTTCATTCTTTTCAGTGGCTGGCTTTACAGAGCGAAAAGTGGAATTGGAACAAATGAGTTTTACAAAATTGAAATTGCTCTGGCTTTAAGCTTCATTAAGAATAAAAGGTTGAATTTTATAAAGTATTGAAGAGAAAAGGCCCCATCAAACCTGTAGCGAATAACAGAACAATGACTGACTTAGTGCCTAATACGCCTTTACATCCTAAAAATAGAACTCCATATCACGGAGCAAGGAAAGGTTACTTACCCCAATAACCCCATTGGCTCCACAGCTGCTGTACACTCCATTCCCCCACCCCATCTCCTTCCTGTGCTCTCGACCCTATCACACACTTTACACCATTGAGATTCAGAATGGTTCGATCTCCAAATGTTATTGAAGTCTTTAGTCTTCTATAATCACAAGACTCTCAATGCTACGTCAGAATAGCAAGTCCAGATATGTTCACCTTCCATGGTTACCTTCAGAGATGGTTCTTAAGGAGTTATCGAAGAAACTACATGGATTTCATTTGTTCAAAGATACACCTACTCCATGTTGTAGTCTTTTCATAGCTGATCTTTCTCTCCGCCCTAGCTATGGCTCTAAAACTATATTCTGCACCCTCTCCTTTCCCTCTCCCCTATGCATCCATAAGAAGTCTCACAACACCAGGTTAAAATCCAACAGGTTTATTTGGAATCATGAGCTTTCGGAGCATTGCTCCTTCATCGGGTGTGTTTGGTGAAGAAGCGGCGCTCCGAAAGCTCGTGATTCCAAATAAACCTGTTGGACTTTAACCTGGCGTTGTGAGAATCCTTACCGTGCCCTCCACTCTCCACATCATATGTACTCTATGTACAGTATGTTTGGTCTATATAGCATGTAAGAAACAATACTTTTCATTGTATCCCAATACATGTGACAATATTAAATCAAATCAAAGCTTCTGTTTTTTTAACCTGTGAATAAATCTGTCAGACAGTTTAACTTGAATATTTTGGGCTAGCTATGTGCTAATTCAGCCTGGAGATGTGACTGCTGATAGCTGCATTGTGTGATTTCCCGCAGTTTGGTGTGAACTGCTTTCTCTCGGCACTAACCCCTAATTGATGCAGAATAGAGGCTCAGGTTTATATCTACAAGAGACTTGGTCGACTTGTCAACCAGTAATAAGCAAGAGAAAGAATCCTAAAAAAAAATTCAAACTGTAACCAGCAAGACCTTTGCGCAGGAATCAGCAACTGGAAAGTGTTGCCACGAAAGGAAATGAGTCTAAGTCACAGATAAGGAACAGTTGGGACAGGCAAACAGTATTCTGGTGTTCAGGAAGGATCAAATCTAATGGGCTGAAGGGCCTCCTTCATCCAGTTTTGTTTAATTCATTAGGAGATGTATCACTGACCAGGCCAACATCATTGCCCATCCCTAATTGCCTCTGAGTGTCATAGAATCATACAGTGCAGAAGAGGCCCTTCGGTCCATCGAGTCTTCACCGACACATTAGAAACACCCGAGCTCCCACCTAATCCCATCTGCCAGCACTGGGCCCATAGCCCTGAATGTTATGATGTGCCAAGTGCTCATCCAAATACTTTTTAAAGGATGTGAGGCAACCCGCCTCCACCACCCTCCCAGGCAGCGCATTCCAGACCATCACCACCCTCTGAGTAAAAATGTTTCTCCTCACATCCCCCCTAAACCTCTTGTCCCTCACCATGAACCTATATTCCCTCATGACTGACCCTTCAACTAAGGGGAACAGCTGCTCCTTATCCACGGTCTCCATGTCTCTCATAATCTTGTACACCTCAATCACATCACCCCTCAGTCTTCTCTGCTCCAACAAAAACAACCCAAGCCTCTGCAACCTCTCTTCATAACTTACATGTTCCATCCCAGGCAGCATCCTGGTGAATCTCCTCTGGACCCCCTCCAGTGCAATCACATCCTTCCAATAATGGGATGACCAGAACGGCACACAGTATTAGAGCTGTGGCCTCACCAAATTTCGATACAACTCCAACATGACTTCCCTCTTTTGTAATCTATGCCTCAATTGATAAAGGCAAGTGTCCCAAATGCTGTTTTCACCACCCTACTAACATGCCCTTCCACTTTCAAAGATCTGTCCACAAACACACCAAAGTCCCTTTATTCCACAGAACATCCTGGTGTCCTACCATTCATTGAGTACTTCCTTATCAAATTACTCCTCCCAAAGTGAATCACCTCACACTTTTCAGGATTAAATTCCATTTGCTACTTATCTGCCCATTTGACTGATCGGTCTATAACTCCTTGTCACCCAAGACACTCCGCCTCACTGTTAACGACCCCTCCAATCTGTGTGTCATCCGCAAACTTACTAATGCTACCCCCCACATAGTCATCAATGTCATTTATATAAATGGCAAATAATAGGGGGCTCAGCACAGATCCCTGCGGTACCTCACTGGACACTGGCTTCCAGTCACTAAAGTAGCCTTCTGTCATCACCCTCTGTCTCCTACAACTGAGCCAATTTTGAATCCACTTTATCAAATTACCCAGTTTCCCATGTGAATTTACCTTCTTTACAAGTCTCCCACGTGGGACCTTGTCAAAGGCTTTTCTGAAATCCATATAAACTACATCGACTGCACTACCCTCATCTACACACCTGGTCACCTCCTCAAAAAGTTCAATCAAATTTGTTAGGCATGGTTTCCCTCTGATGAAGCCATGCTGACTATCCCTGATCAAGCTTTGCCTCTCCAAGTGGAGATAGATGCTCTCCTTCAGAAGTTTCTCGAATAGTTTCCCTACCATTGACGTGAGACTCACTGGCCTGTACTTCCCTGGTTTATCTCTACGATCCTTCTTAAATAGCAGAACCACATTAGTTGTTCTCCAGTCATCTGGCACTTCCCTCATGATGTGGAGATGCCGGTATTGGACTGGGGTAAACACAGTAAGAAGTCTCACAACACCAGGTTAACGTCCCAACAGGTTTATTTGGTAGCACAAGCCACCAGCTTTCGCAGCGCTGCCCCTTCATCCGAAAGCTAGTGGCTTGTGCTACCAAATAAACCTGTTGGACTTTAACCTGGTGTTGTGAGACTTCTTACTTCCCTCGTGGCCAGAGAGGAATTGAAAATTTGGGTCAGAGCCCCTGCAATCTCCTTCCTTGCCTCCCACAACAGCCTAGGGCACAATTCATCTGGACCTGGAGATTTATCCACTTTTAAGGCTGCCGACACCTCCAATACCTTGTCCTTCCCAATGTCAATTTGCCCAACAACCTCACAGTCTCTCTCCCTGAATTCCATACCATCGTCCTCATTCTCTTGGGTGAAGACGGATGTGAAGTATTCATTCAACACTCTACCAATGTTCTCTGGCTGCACCCACAGATTGCCCCCTTGGTCTCTAATGGGCCCTATTCTTTCCCTGAAAGAAGGTGGTGGGGAGCCGCCTTCTTGAACCACTGCAGATGGTTGTGGTGGTTGGAGGTCAATCACCTCAGCTCCACGACATCTCTGCAGGGGTCTCTCAGGGTCGTGTCCTAGACCCAGGGTTTTAGCCCATGAACAATGACGGAACAACAATGTATTTTAAAATCTGAATGGTGTGTCATTTGGTAAGGACCATACAGTTGGTGGTGTTCCCATGCTTCTGCTGCCCTTGTCCTTCTTGCTGGTAGAGATCGCAGGTTTAGAAGATGGTGTCAAAGGATCCTTGCTGAGTTGCTGCAGTATATCTTGTAGATGGTACACACAGCTGCCACTGTGCATCAGTGGTGGAGGAAGTGAATGTTGAAGGTGGTGGATGGGGTGCCAATCAAGCAGGGTGCTTTGGCCTGGATGGTGTTAAGCTTCTTGAATATTGTTGGAGCTGCACTCATGCAGACAAATGGAGAGTGTCTTCCATTACACTCCTGACTTGTGGACAGACTTTGGGAATTACTTCTCCACAGGATTCCCAGTTTCTGACCCGTTCTTGTAGCCACAGTATTTACAGGATTAGTCCAGTTCAGTTTCTGATCAATGGTAACCGCTAAGATGTTGATATTGAGGGATTCAGCGATAGTAATGCCACAGAATGTCAAAGGGAGATAGTGAGATTCTCTCTTGTTGGAGATGGTCACTGCCTCAATGTTACTTGCCACTTACCGTCCCAAGCCTAAATTTGCTGCATTTGGGCATGGACTGCTTCAGAATCTGAGGAGTTGCGAATGGTGCTGAACATTGTGCAATCATCGGCGAACATCCTCACTTCTGACCTTTATGATGGACAGAAAGTCATTGATAAAGCAGCTGAAGATGGTTGGGTCTAGGACACTAACCCTGAGGGACTCCTGCAGTGATGTCGTGGAGCTGAGATGATTGATCTCCAACCACCATAACCATCTTCCTTTGTATGACTCGAACCAGCGGAGAGTTTTCCCCCGATTCCCATTGACTTCAGTTTTGGTAGGGCTCCTTGATGCCACACTCGGTCGAATGTGGCCTTGATGTCAAATACAGCCACTCCCCCCTCATTTTTTGAGTTCAGTTCCTTTGTGAATCATTGAACCAAGGCTGTAATGAGGTCTGAAGCTGAGTGACCCTGGTAGAATCCAAACTGAGCGTCACTGAACAGGCTATTGCTGAGTAAGCACTGGTTAATTTATTGATGGTGAAGAGTAGACTGATTGGGCGGTAATTGGCCGGATTGGATTTGTCCTGTTTTTTGTGTACAGGACATACCTGGGCAATTTTCCACATTGTTGGGTAGATACCAGTGTTGTAACTGTACTGGAAGAGCTTGGCTGGGGGAGCAGCAAGTTCTGGAGTGCAAGTCTTCAATGCTATTGCGGAATGTTATCAGGGCCCATTGCCTTTGCAGCATCCAGTGCCTTCAGCCATTTCTTGATATCACGTGGAGCGAATCAAATTGGCTGAAGACTGGCATCTGTGATGCTGGGGACCTCTGGAGGAGGCCGAGATGGATCATCCACTCGGCACTTCTAGCTAAAAATTATTACAAATGCTTCAGCCTTGCCTTTTGCACTGATTTGCTGGGCTCCTCCATCACTGATTTGTGGAGCCTCCCCCTCCAGTGAGTTGTTTAATCGTCCACCACCATTCATGGTTGGATGTGGCAGAACATACATCTGATCTGTTGGTTGTGGGATTGCTTAGTTCTGTCTATCGTGTGGAGACTCCATTGTTTTGCACACAGATAATCCCGTTGTGGCTTCCACAGGTCGACACCTCGTTTTTAGCTGCTAATGCTGGCATGTCCTCCTGCAGATCAGCATACACTACCTTGTAGCACAGGAGCAGACAGTTCAGCACACCATTCCTGTACCGACTATTTCTAAATGTTATCCAATTTGTCCCAATCCCTTGAACTTTTCACATATTTCCAGATTCTTTGGCTCTCAAGAATTTATCCATTCACTTCAGAAAGTTAATACTGAATCTACTTCCATCGACCTTTCAGGAAGCACATCCCAGATCACAACTCACTGAGTGAAAATAGTCTCCTCATCTCCCCTTGGGTTTAATACAAACTCCTGAAAGAATATATTTGATTCCAGACCCTTCTGCCAGAAACAATTTCTATTTATTTAATACAGGCCGCAATCAGTAAGGATAGGCAACAACGCCTCCTCTATGATCATCCTCAACACCGGTGCCCCGCAAGGCTGTGTCTTCAGCCCCCTCTTTATACACCTCTGACTGTGTGGCCAAATTCCCCTCCAATTCGATTTTCAAGTTTGCTGATAACACCACTCTAGTGGGTCAGAACTCAAGCAATGATGAGACAGAGTACAGGAAAGAGATAGAGAATCTGGTGAACTGGTGCGGCAACAATAATCTCTTCCTCAATGTCAACCAAATGAAGGAGATTGTCATCGACTTCAGGAAGTGTAAAAGAGAACATGCCCCTGTCTACATCAATGGGGATGAAGTAGAAAAGGTCGAGAGCTTCAAGTTTTTAGGTATCCAGATCACCAACGACCTGTCCTGGTCCCCCCATGCCGACACTATAGTTAAGAAAGCCCACCAATGCCTCTACTTTCTAAGAAAACTAAGGAAATTTGGCATGTCAGCTACGACTCTCACCAACTTTTACAGATGCATCGTTTGATAAGCATGGTCGCACAGTGGTTAGCACTGCTGCCTCACAGTGTCAAGGACCCGGGTTTGATTCCTGGCTTGGGTCACTGCCTGCATTTTCCCTGTATCTGCGTGGGTTTCCTCCGGATGCTCCGGTTTCCTCCCACGTTCTGAAAGACGTGCTGGTTAGGGGGCATTGACCCGAACAGGCGTTGGACTTGGATGACAAAGGGAATTTCACAGTAACTTCATTGCAATGTTAATGTAAGCCTTACTTGTGACTAATAAATAAACTTTAATACCTTAGAAAGCATTCTTTCTGGTTGTATAAAATTGATCTTTCTCTACACTCTAGCTGTGACTGTAACACTATATTCTCCATTCTCTCCTTTCCTTCTATATGTACAGTAAGAAGTGTCACAACACCAGGTTAAAGCCCAACTGGTTTATTTGGAATCACAAGCTTTCGGAACGCTGCTCCTTCATGAAGGAGAGATGCCGTGAACACGATTCCCACTCACCTGACGAAGGGGCAGCGCTCTGAAAGCTTATGGCTTGTGCTACCAAATAAACCTGTTGGACTTTAACCTGGTGTTGTGAGACTTCTTACTGTGCCCACCCCAGTCCAACGCCGGCATCTCCACATCTTCTCTATGAACGGTATGCTTTGTCTTGTGTAGTGCGCAAGAAACAATACTTTTCACTGCATACTAATATACGTGACAACAATAAATCAAATCAAATCTATCAGAGCCCTTCACAATTCTGAACACCTTGGTTGAATGTCCCCTTAATCTCCTGAACCCCAAAGAAAACAATCCCAGTTTCTCCAGTCTCTGTGGAGTTTCTATTCAAAACCTACTTGAATCGAATGCAATAATTAAAATCGATCAAAAACTTTATAATTGAAGAAAATTGACACAAATAATACTTTGATGTTTAAAAGCAAGCAGCTTTTATGTCAATCTTAACTCTGCAGATTGAAGATGAGGTTATTTAGAATGATCTTTGGGATGAAGCTTAGCATCCAGCACGGAACTGTGGGGAACCTGTTTAGTCTGATACTCGGGCAGACGCATTGTCTGAAGTGGGTGTACGACAGCCCCTGTGCTCACATTCACAGCACAGAATTATCAATAATTCTGTACAAAGTGGCACCAACGCTAGCTCCAAGCAGCAGGGCGCGGTAGTGAGTGTGGGTATTGCCAGGGTTGGTCTGCTGCTGTGAAGCGCACTGATATTGGAGGCACATTGCTGGACTGACCTGACAGTGATCAAGGCTGATCTAGACAGCGGAAGCAGAAAAATATTTTAATTAGTGACACCGTTGGCAGCTCACCTCAGCGATCAGAACAATGTGTGACGTGATATTCTGGTCATTAAACCAAGAGAAATTGGAGCACAACTGAGGGGACGTTTTAACTGGACTCTAGTATAAAAAGGGTGATGTCTGATTGGCTATTACATAACACCCACCATTTTGATTTCATTCCTCAAATAGTTTAAAGAGCAGAAACTGGACAAACAAACTCAATGGATTTTGTTTAAACTTAACAAGTCCCAATGCCTACCCTCCTGTCCACTAGGGATGGACAATAAATGCTGGTCAGCCAGCGACGCCCATGTCCCATAGATGAATAAATAAAAAGTAACAACCGCAACCATTATTTATGTCGTCTTTTGAACAAAGCAGAATGTCCCAAGGTGCTGGAAAGGAATGTTATCAAATAAAATCTGACACATAAGGAGATATTAAGGCAAATGATGAAAGCTGGATCATAGAGGCAACTTTCAAAGAATACCTGAAAAGGAAGGATTGAGATGGAGAGGGAGTTCCAGAACATCCAGCCCAGGAGCTGAAGGAACAGCCAGTGATTGAATCGAGAAAACTGGGGGATTTCTGCAGTTGTGTCTAGAATTAAGTTCGAATACTCACCTCAACAGTTTGTTCTGGTAACATGTTAATGCTGCTTTGCCTGAAAGCATTCTCCTGTATTTCCTATTTAAAAGGGATTGATAAAGTAAACATAGATCAAATGTTTCCTCTTATGGAATCTAGAACAAGAGGTCACAGGTAGAGGTTGAGAGGTAATAGATTTAACTCTGAGAGAATGAGGAACTGCTTCTCACGTGTGGAACTCGCTGCCCCATAGCGCAGTGGAGTCTGAATCATTGAAAGGTTTCAAGAAGGAGACAGATAGATTTCTGATTAAAAAATGGGTTAAAGGGATATGGGGAACAGGTGGGGAAGGGATTTGAGACCAGGGAGAGATCAGCCATTTTCTGACTGAATGGCGGAGCAGGCTCAAAGGACTGAATTTGCCGACTTCTGCTCCTAATTCCTTTGTTCCTAAAAACGTATATGGGCAGCACAGCACTGCTGCCTCACAGCGCCAGGGGCCCGGGTTCGATTCCCGGCTCGGGTCACCGTCTGTGTGGAGTTTGCACATTCTCCTCGTGTCTGCGTGGGTTTCCTCCGGGTGCTCCGGTTTCCTCCCACAGGAGACGTGCAGGTTAGGTGGATTGGCCGTGCTAAATTACCCCTTAGTGTCCCAAGATGTGTAGATTAGGGGGATTAGACATGGGAAATGTGCAGGGTTATGGGGATAGAGTGGGTAAGAGGACCTGGATAAGACACACTCCGTGAGAGAGTCAGTGCTGACTCGATGGGCTGAATGGTCTCTTCTGCACCGTAGGGATTCTATGATGTAAAAACCAAAACCCCCAGATGAAGGCCCGATGCCAAGATTTGATTTGATTTATTGTCACATGTATTAACATACAGTGAAAAGTATTGTTTCTTGCGCACTATACAGACAAAGCATACCGTTCATAGAGAAGGAAACAAGAGAGTGCAGAATGTAGTGTTACAGTCATAGCTAGGGTGTAGAGAAAGATCAACTTAATGTGAGGTAGGTTCATTCAAAAGTCTGACAGCAGCAGGGAAGAAGCTGTTCTTGAGTCGGTTGGTACGTGTCCCCAAATTTTTGTATCTTTTTCAAAGAACAAAGAACAGTACAGCACAGGAAAACAGGCCCTTCGGCCCTCTAAGCCTGTGCCGCTCATTGGTCCAACTAGACCAATCGTTTGTATCCCTCCATTCCCAGGCTGCTCATGTGACTATCCAGGTAAGTCTTAAACGATGTCAGCCTCCACCACCCTACTTGGCAGCGCATTCCAGGCCCCCACCACCCTCTGTGTAAAAAACATCCCTCTAATATCTGAGTTATACTTCGCCCCTCTCACCTTGAGCCCGTGACCCCTCGTGATCGTCACTTCTGCTCTGGGAAAAAGCTTCCCACCATTCGCCCTATCTATCCCCTTCATAATCTTGTACACCTCTATTAGATCTCCCCTCATTCTCCGTCTTTCCAGGGAGAACAAGCCCAGTTTACCCAATCTCTCCTCATAGCTAAGACCCTCCATACCAGGCAACATCCTGGTAAACCTTCTCTGCACTCTCTCTAAAGCCTCCACGTCCTTCTGGTAGTGCGGCGACCAGAACTGGACGCAGTACTCCAAATGTGGCCTAACCAGCAATCTATACAGCTGCATCATCAGACTCCAGCTTTTATACTCTATACCCCATCCTATAAAGGCAAGCATACCATATGCCGTCTTCACCACCTTCTCTACCTGTGTTGCCACCTTCAAGGATTTGTGGACTTGCACACCTAGGTCCCTCTGTGTTTCTATACTCTTGATGGCTCTGCCATTTATTGTATAACTCCTCCCTACATTATTTCTTCCAAAATGCATCACTTCGCATTTATCTGGATTAAATTCCATCTGCCACCTCTCCGCCCAATTTTCCAGCCTATCTATATCCTGCTATATTGCCCAACAATGCTCATCGCTATCCGCAAGTCCAGCCATCTTTGTGTCATCTGCAAACTTGCTGATAACACCAGTTACACCTTCTTCCAAATCATTTATATATATCACAAATAGCAGAGGTCCCAGTACAGAGCCCTGCGGAACACCACTGGTCACAGACCTCCAGCCGGAAAAAGACCCTTCGACCAGTACCCTCTGTCTCCTATGGCCAAGCCAGTTCTCCACCCATCTAGCCACTTCTCCTTGTATCCCATGAGCCTTAACCTTCTGAACCAACCTGCCATGTGGGACTGTGTCAAATGCCTAACTGAAATCCATATAGACGACATCCACGGCCCTTCCTTCGTCAACTGTTTTTGTCACTTCCTCAAAAAACTCCACCAAATTTGTAAGGCACGACCTCCCTCTTACAAAACCATGCTGTCTGTCACTAATGAGATTGTTCCGTTCTAAATGCACGTACATCCTATCTCTAAGAATCCTCTCCAACAACTTCCCTACCTTCTTCCCGATGGAAGGAGTGAAAGAGAGAATGTCCAGGGCGCGTGGGAGCCTTGATGATGCTGGCTGCTTTTCCGAGGATGCGGGAAGTGTAGACAGAGTTGATGGATGAGAAGCTTGTTTGCGTGATGGACTGGGCTTCTTTCACGAACCTTTGTAGTTTCTTGCCTTAGAAAGAGTAGGAGCCATACCAAGCTGTGATAAAACCAGAAGGAATGCTTTCTCTAGTGCATCTGTAAAAATTGCTGAGAGTCGTAGCAGACATGCCAAATTTCCTTAGCCACCTGAGAAAGTAGACGTGTTGATGGGCTTTCTTAACTATAGTGTCGGCCTGGGGGGACCAGGACACCTGGAAACCTGAAGCTCTCGACCATTTCCACTTTGTCTCCATTGATGTAGACAGGGGCATGTCCTCCACTACGCTTCTTGAAGTCGATGACTGTCTCTCTCGTTTTGTTGACATTGAGGGAGAGATTATTGTCGCTGCACCAGTTCACCAGATTCTCTATCTCATTCCTGTACTCTGTCTCATCATTGTTTGAGATCCGACCCACTACGGTGGTGTCATCAGCAAACTTGAAATTCGAGGTCAAGAAGAGTGAGGCTGGGATCAATTTGACCATTGGCCATTGCCGATAGATTGAAGGAAGGAGCTGAGAAGCTTCACAGTTTATTGAAATGGTGGGAGTTTGAGCAGGAGATGGTTAAGTCCTGAAAGCTGGCTTTCGCTCCAGGCAGGGAAGCTATTCTCAGGGGACGACTGGTGAGACATCCCAAGTTCACATCTTGTGCGTTCTCCTTCAGTAGCCAGAGGCCGTGAACCTGAGATTTCCCCATCCCTCACTTTGTTGATGTGTGTACACAGAAAGTTGCTGCAGGGGGCGAGGAGATTGTGGAACACGGAAATCACAAAGTGCTTCAGAATGATTATTGACCATGGTATCAGCGCTTTAGACCATTAACAAAAAGGAGAGAGAGAGAGAGATAGGGACAGGTTGCAGGTGAGAATGAGAGTGTGTGCAGACTAGATGTTTCCGTAACTCAGGAGGTGCTAATCACCACAAAGAGCAGTGGAATAGGACTCGTAAATCAAGGGGGAAGGTGCCTCCAGTCACAAGGCACTGACTGGATCTCTTAATTATAAAGAATTTCTGGTGTTGAAACACTCTGTTAAAATGTGCAGTTTTTATTAATTGCCTGCATCCATGCGGAACGTTGATGGGGGTTGAATAAACGTCCAGGGTTTGAAATTCAAAGTTTGAGCAAATTCTGTTCTTAAAACTCATTTTCTAAAGCGAGAAAACTTAAAGGCAGCAACAACGCTCATTTCTAAATCAGAGTAATGATTTATCTTCTTCAAGTCTTAAGTCACATTAAATATCAAATCAAAGTGACACATTAACTAACTATAATTAATAAGCATTTCAGACCTTCCTAGTGGGAGAATCTCACTTAGCAGACTGGAATCGGGCACTGAATTGGAACACATGTCAAGTTTTGGGGTCAACCTTGCTACCAGAAGGAGACAGTATGATGTGGAGATGCCGGCGTTGGACTGGGGTGGACAAGATGAGAGGTCACACGCCACCAGGTTACAGTCCAACAGGTTTATCTGAAATCTTTCGGAGCACTGCTCCTTTGGAAGGAGAGAGGAATGAGATTGGGTGCCTCTTGTTCATTTCTTTCCTCTGGGACCTAAAAAGCTGGGGGGGTAGACTTTTCCAAAATGCTGAGATGCAAAGTGTCAAAGGGAGGGTCAGAATGACATGAGGAATTGGCAGTGGTGCCAGTTACTAATGAAGGCTGGAATTATCTCCAAACACAGCCAGTGCTACTGTTCGCTAAAAGAGCAAGTGAGCAAGCAAACCATCTGAACCTGAATGTTGAATGTCACTAATTACCACCTTCAGCTACTCTCCTGTTACATTGTAATTAGTGGCAAAAAAAATCCACATGACAAGCTTGTGTTGAGTGAAGGGTGTTTATTTCCTTGCACTGCGAGTGTGAACATTGGCAATTCAGTTGGTTTGGACTTGTTTCTTGACACCCATACAACCTTCCTGCTCAGTGAATCGCTTGTGGGAGAATAACTTCCAATCTAAAGCATAGAAACAGGCCATTCGGCCCAGCTGCCCCATACTGACATTTGTGTGGAAGCTTCCACACAAGCTTCCTCCCCACCTGACTTCATCTGTCTATCAACATATCCTTCTATATTTGATTTGATTTATTATTGTCACGTGTATTAACATAGCTATGTTAAAGTATTGTTTCTTACATGCTAAACAGACAAAGCATTCCGTTCATAGAGAAGGAAAGGAGAGAGTGCAGAATGTAGTGTTACAGTCATAGCTAGGGTGCAGAGAAAGATCAACTTAATGCAAGGTAAGTCCATTCAAAAGTCTGACAGCAGCAGGGAAGAAGCTGTTCTTGAGTCGGTTGGTACGTGACCTCAGACTTTTGTACCTTTTTCCCGATGGAAGAAGGTGGAAGAGAGAATGTCCGGGGTGCGTGGAGTCCTTAATTATGCTGGCTGCTTTGCTGAGGCAGCGGGAAGTGTGGACAGAGTCAATGGATTGGGCTTCGTTCATGACTCTTTCCTCTCTCAGATGTATATCTAACTTCTATCCCACTAGTCTCACCTCTTCCTGTGGCAGTGAGTTCCACTCTCTCGGGAGAGAGGTTTTTCCTGAATTCACGATTGAACTTATTAGTGACTACCTGTGATAACCTCCATGAGATCCATGGGGAATCACTGATTGACTTCCCTGTGGGGATGGTTGAGTCTGAATTCCCCTGGTAACAGGCAGTTTCCTGCTCAACTGGAACTCATTACCAGAGTCTTTTATTGATACAGACCCAGGACTGGGCCTGCTGAACTGTAGTCCCAGGAAGGGACTAGTGTGTGCACACCACGGTAGTGGTTTTATTTTGCATTCTGTAATAAACTATGTTCCTTTCCAGTCGCGCTTCCTGAGTTATTACACTGGCGACGAGGACCAAGAAAAGTTTCAGACGGCCTTGCCTTTCAGCAAACCCAACAAGACAGTAAGGGAGAGATACTGAAAATGCTGCTGTTTGGGGAACTGGCACTTTACGATGCAGATATGGAGGATTGGCCCCACAATGCCGAAAGAATTAGATATTTCTTCTGGGCAAATGGGATACAAGGGGACAATAGCAGAAAATCCTCTTCCTGACTGCTTGTGGGGCTCCAACTTTCAGCATCATAAAGAGTTTAACCCACCCGGCAACCCTGGATTCAAAATCTTTCACAGAATTGATTGATGTGGCAGTAAATCACTCCGACCTTTATTGCAACGCTCCAGGTTTAACCAGACTCCCTGGGGAAGCGGCCAGTGAAATCCTGATGAAACTGCGGAAATTGGCAGAACACTGTTCGGACAGGACAGAAATTCCGGAAATGTTAAGAGATCGTCCAGTTTGTGGGATTAATAAAATTGCGACCCAAAGGAAGCCACTGGCTGAACCAACTCTGGATCTCAAGAAAGCCATGGAACTGGCTCGCCCCTACAAAAATGCAGAAAAAGGGGCCTAGGAGCTTCAGGGGTCCACAGACGGTTCCGTCTTCAGCCTTGGACGACCCCCATACCCCAGAGCCAAGTCCCCAGAGGATAACACTCACGTCTCCCATTGGCTGCCAAAAAAGGGCAATTGGAGTCGGAAACCATGGGATTCTGGAATAGATGGAAAGGCTGTCCACAATTCAGGCAGAAGCGAGCATGTCCCTGCCGCACTTACAGTCGTAGGGCCCGCCTCGGACAAGGCTACAGAAACAGGCAAAGTGTGTACCGCCCAGGCTGAAGGGTGAGGCCACCACAGGACAGGGTTTAGAAATAACTCAGCCTGAGGATGAGGAAGTGATGCAGCTAAATTGCATCGCCACACACAAAGAGCCTCCAATCAACATTAAACTGCAGGTAAATGGCCACCCCGTGGACATGGAGGTGGATGCTGGAGCTGCTGTATCCAGTATTGGGGAGTAAACCTTTAGGCAACTCCTATTGGGCATCTTGAGCCTGCGAGACACCAAGGATAGATTAGCCACATACACTGGTAGCCCCTACACATTATTGGGTCCACTGTAACTTAGTTATGTATAGGCAACAGACAGTCCGACTCCCCTAATAGTGATGCAAGGACCAGGGCCCAGCCTCTTGGGAAGGGGCTGGCTACAGAAACTCTGCCTGGATTGGCAATAGATCTTTAAAATGGGGACAGGCAGTCCATACAAAGTCATCGGGAAGTTCCAAGAAGACCTCAGGAAGGTTAGAGGAGCTAGGGCCAAGATCTACATGGAGCCAGAGGCCCAACCTAAGTACTTCGAGGCACAACTGTTCCCCAAGCCCTACATGCCAAAGCAGAGGCCGAATTGGAACGTCTCGAAGAACGTGGCATCATACGTCCAGTACAATTCACTGATTGGGCCGCGCCAGTAGGCCTAGTTTAAAACCTGACAATTTGGCCCGTCTCTGTGAGGATTATAATTTGACGGACAACACAGCTTCCCGCTGAGACAGATACCCTGTGCCACACATAGAAGATTTGCATGCAAAGCTGGGTGGCGGTCACATATTGTTACGGGTAATGTATTCGCATGGATAGAGGGTTGGTTAACAAACAGAAAGCAAAGAGTGGGGGTAAATGGGTGTTTTTCTGATTGGCGATCAGTGACTAGTGGTTTGCCTCAGGGATCAGTGTTGGGACTGCAATTGTTTACAATTTACACAGATGATTTGGAGTTGGGGACCAAGTGTAGTATGTCAAAATTTGCAGATGACACTAAGATGAGTGGCAGAGCAAAGTGTGCAGAGGATGCTGAGAATCTGCAAAGGGATGTAGATAGTCTAAGTGAGTGGGCGAGGGTCTGGCAGATGGAGTACAATGTTGGTAAATGTCCACTGGCAGATAAAATTAGAACAAGAAGGCATGGCCTCAAAATAAGGGGAAGCAGATTTAGGACTGAGTCGAGGAGGAACTTCTTCACATAAAGGGTTGTTAATCTGTGGAATTCCCTGCCCAGTGAAGCAGTTGAGGCTACCTCGTTGAATGTTTTGAAGGCAAGGATAGATAAATTTTTGAACAGTAAAGGAATTAAGGGATATGGTGAGCGGGCGGGTAAGTGGAGCTGAGTCCATGAAAACATCAGCCATGATGTTATTGAATGGCGGAGCAGGCTCGAGGGGCCAGCTGGCCTACTCCTGCTCCGAGTTCTTATGTTCGTTTGTTCTTATATTTTCCAAATTGCTCCCTCTACTCTGTCCGCATCAAACACTCCCAGGACAGGTACAGCACGGGGTTAGATACAGAGTAAAGCTCCCTCTACACGGTCCCCATCAAACACTCCCAGGACAGGTACAGCACGGGGTTAGATACAGAGTAAAGCTCCCTCTACACTGTCCCCGTGCTGTACCAGTCCTGGGAGTGTTTGAAGGGGACAGTGTAGAAGGTGCTTTACTCTGTATCTAACCCTGTGCTGTGCCTGTCCTGGGAGTGTTTGATGGGGACAGTGTAGAGGTTGCTTTACTCTGTATCTAACCCCGTGCTGTACCTGTCCTGGGAGTGTTTGATGGGGACAGTGTAGAGAACATAGAACATAGAACATAGAACGCCACAGCACAAACAGGCCCTTCGGCCCACAGGTTGCGCCGATCACATCCCCACCTCTAGGCCTATCTATAGCCCTCAATCCCATTAAATCCCATGTACTCATCCAGAAGTCTCTTAAAAGACCCCAACGAGTTTGCCTCCACCACCACCGACGTCAGCCGATTCCACTCACCCACCACCCTCTGAGTGAAAAACTTACCCCTGACATCTCCTCTGTACCTACCCCCCAGCACCTTAAACCTGTGTCCTCTCGTAGCAACCATTTCAGCCCTTGGAAATAGCCTCTGAGAGTCTACCCTATCCAGACCTCTCAACATCTTGTAAACCTCTATCAGGTCACCTCTCATCCTTCGTCTCTCCAGGGAGAAGAGACCAAGCTCCCTCAACCTATCCTCATAAGGCATGCCCCCCAATCCAGGCAACATCCTTGTAAATCTCCTCTGCACCCTTTCAATGGCTTCAACATCTTTCCTGTAATGAGGTGACCAGAACTGCGCGCAGTACTCCAAGTGGGGTCTAACCAGGGTCCTATAAAGCTGCAGCATTATCTCCCGACTCCTAAACTCAATCCCTCGATTAATGAAGGCCAGTACGCCGTACGCCTTCTTGACCGCATCCTCCACCTGCGAGGCCGATTTAAGAGTCCTATGGACCCGGACCCCAAGGTCCTTCTGATCCTCTACACTGCTAAGAATGGTACCCTTCATATTATATTGCTGCTTCATCCCATTGGATCTGCCAAAATGGATCACCACACACTTATCCGGGTTGAAGTCCATCTGCCACTTCTCCGCCCAGTCTTGCATTCTATCTATGTCTCGCTGCAACTTCTGACATCCCTCCAAACTATCCACAACACCACCTACCTTGGTGTCGTCAGCAAACTTACCAACCCATCCCTCCACTTCCTCATCCAGGTCATTTATGAAGATGACAAACAGCAAGGGTCCCAGAACAGATCCCTGGGGCACTCCACTGGTCACTGACCGCCATGCAGAGAAAGACCCCTCCACAGCCACAGAGGTTGCTTTACTCTGTATCTAACCCCGTGCTGTACCTGTCCTGGGAGTGTTTGATGGGGACAGTGTAGAGGGAGCTTTACTCTGTATCTAACCCCGTGCTGTACCTGTCCTGGGAGTGTTTGATGGGGGACAGTGCAGAGGGAGCTTTACTCTGTATCTAACTCCATGCTGTACCTGTCCTGGGAGTGTTTGATGGGGACAGTGTAGACGGAGCTTTACTCTGTATCTAACTCCGTGCTGTACCTGTCCTGGGAGTGTTTGATGGGGACAGTGTAGACGGAGCTTTACCCTGTATCTAACTCCGTGCTGTACCTGTCCTGGGAGTGTTTGATGGGGGACAGTGCAGAGGGAGCTTTACTCTGTATCTAACTCCGTGCTGTACCTGTCCTGGGAGTATTTGATGGGGACAGTGTAGACGGAGCTTTACTCTGTATCTAACTCCGTGCTGTGGAGTGTTTGATGGGGACAGTGCAGTGGGAGCCTTCAATATATTGAACAATGGAGCATCCACTACTCTCTGGGGTTGAGATTTATTTCTTAGTGAAGAAATCTCTCCTCGTCTCAGTCCTAAATGATCAGCCCCTCATCCTGAAATGGTGTCCTTGTTTTCGGATTCCTCAGCTAGAGGAAACAACCTCTCAGTGTCTACCCTTGCAATCCCCTTCAGAATTGCATGTGTCTCAATGAGATCACCTCTTATTCTTCTCATCTTCAGAAAATATAGGCCCAATAATTCACTCAACCTGTTGTCATAGGACAACCCTCCAAGGACCAATCCGAGGAGCTTATGCTGTATTGCCTCCAACGCAAATATATCCTTCCTTAAATATGGAGTCCAAAATAGCACCCAGGACTCCAGATGTGGCCTCACCAACACCCAGAACGACTTCTTTAGTCTTGCAATCCAATTCCCTTTCAGTAAAGGCCAACATGGCCACTTGCCTTCCTAGTTGCGTGTTGTACTTTAATACTGTACTGATTTTCTGTGTTTCTTGTGAGAGAACACCCCAGTCCCTCTGAACATCAACATTTACAAGTTTCACACCCTTTAAAATAGTCTGTTCTTCTATTCTTAGACCATCGTGAATAATCTCACACTCCCCATCTTGTGTTCCATCTGCCGTCTTGCTGCACCTTGGGAAAGCAGCATTGATGTGGTTTTGTGTGTGTGTGTGAGCGTGTGTGTGTGAGCGTGTGTGTGTGAGCGTGTGTATGTGTGCGTTTCTATGTGTCTGTTTGTGTGTGTCTGAGCGTGTGTGTGTGAGCATGTGTGTGTGTATGTGTGAGCGTGTGTGTGTGAGTGTGTGTCTGTGTGTATGTGTGTGCGTTTCTATGTGTCTGTGTGTGTGTGTGCATGTGTGAGCGTGTGTGAGCATGTGTGAGGGTGTGTGTGTTTCTGTGTGTCTGTTTGTGTGTGTATGTGTGAGCATGTGTGTGTTTCTGTGTGTGTGTTTGTGAGTGTGTGTGTGTGAATGTGTGTGTGTGTTTCTGTGTGTGTGCGTGTGCGTGTGTGAGTGTGTGTGTGTGTTTCTGTGTGTGTGTGTGTGTCTGTTTGTGTGTGTGTGTGTGTGTTTGTGTGTGTGTGTCTGTTTGTGAGCGTGTGTGTGTTTCTGTGTATGTGTGTTTGTGTTTGTGAGTGTGTGTGTCTGTGAGTGTGTGTGTGTTTCTGTGTATGTGTGTTTGTGTGTGTGTTTCTGTGTATGTGTATTTGTGTGTGAGTGTGTGTGAGAGTGTGTGTGTGTGTGTGTGTCTGTTTGTGAGTGTGTGTGTGTGTCTGTTTGTGTGTGTGAGTGTCTGTTTGTGTGTGTGTGTGTGTCTGTTTGTGAGTGTGTGTGAGTGTGTGCACAGTCACCATCCCCTTTCGCACTGCGTTAACACAGTTTGGTTTGAATAAACACAGTTTGGTTTGAATAATTTTTAACTTGTTTTACCAGAAACCTTTTAGTTGCTGCTTGAAAGCTGGAATAAAGCAGCCTCCCAGTGGTATTTTTCTGGAGAGGAAGAGAAGCAGCCGGAACCCCGTTCCGGTCAAGATCCTGAACCAGGTTCAGAGGCAGATGGAGCAACATGTCTGTCCAGGGTTACAGGCTAAGTGAACCAGCCAATGCTCACAGGCCTTACTGACAGGTCCCCTACTCAATATCCAGACTCTGAACAATTTTGGCTCTTGTCAATGCTGTTGCATTTGACAGTGTGCATCAGAATTGGGACATGGTGTGTTAACTTACTGATGTAGGGATTGAACTAGCAACCTAGAGGTCATTAGTTCAAGTCATGTTGTGAAATTAAGTTCCATAAATTGGTAGTTTGTGAGCTGGTTATTGAAACTTACAGGATACTGCAAGGCCTGGATAGAATGGACGTGGAGAGGATGTTTCCACTAATAGGAAAAACTAGAACCAGAGGGCACAACCTCAGGCTAAAGGGACGATCCTTTAAAACAGAGATGAGGAGGAATTTCTTCAGCCAGAGAGTGGTGAATCTGTGGAACTCTTTGCTGCAGAAGGCTGTGGAGGCCGGGTCATTGAGTGTCTTTAAGACAGAGATAGATAGGTTCTTAATTAATAAGGGGATCAGAGGTTATGGGGAAAAGGCAGGAGAATGGGGATGAGAAAAATATCAGCCATGATTGAATGGCGGAGCAGACTCGATGGGCTGAGTGGCCTCATTCTGCTCCTATGTCTTATGGTTTTATGGTTCTTCAAAAAGTGAGCATAGAAGTTACCTGGTTGCTATAAAAACAAACTCCTTCATGAATGAGAAGAACCAGTCACATAATCGCCATCTTCCATCATCTCCCGCACCAACTCCCTCAGCCTTATCCAGCCACCATCTCCCTCAACCCAAATCCTCACCTCCTTCAATTCTAGCCATCCACTATCTCCCCATTTCCCTCCACCCCCATCTCCCCATATCCTTTCTCTCTCTCTCTCCTGAAACACACCTGATTACTATTTGACTGGAATCATATTCTTCACTTTGGTGCGTTTCCCTGGTAACTTGCTCCACGAATCAATGTCCTTTGGGTGAAAGAGTTCCCTTCCATTCTTATTCCGAGCTTTCTATCTTTCACCATCCTGAAGACATTCCTGCCTTTGTCTTTGGCTTTGCCTTTGGCTGTCTTGTCTGGAGACAATACACATCTTTTTAGCCTGTCTTGATGCTCTCTCCACTCACGTTGTTTGTATCTTAAAGACTTGATTAGTTGTAAGTGTTCGCATTCCAACCATTATTCATGTAAATTGAGTCTGTGTCTTTATATGCCCTGTTTGTGAACAGAATTCCCACTCACCTGAAGAAGGGGCTTGGAGCTCCGAAAGCTTGTGTGGCTTTTGCTACCAAATAAACCTGTTGGACTTTAACCTGGTGTTGTTAAACTTCTCACTTTGGATGTTCTCCCAGCAGCTCATTGCTTCCCGTCAGAGATTGTACATGACCAATCAGAGGAATCGGCTGAATGGGGTCAAAGTCTTTTCCAATTCTATCCTTTCTGATCTCCTCTAATATTTGGAGTTTTAGTTGTATTTCTATTCTGGCGGTGAAATAGTTCAGGTTAGACTCTGCATCTGTTTACAGTGCGGTGTAATTGCCCAGTCTTTGAGTTAGTAACTAACAGCCCCATGTGTATTTACACCTAGAGACTGGATTCAGACAGCTTTATTCTCAGACTGATGCCTGAGGTTAAATGACTCATTGCTCACACACAGTCATCCCATTTACATTGGTTTATTTGTGCTTTTGTCACAATTCCAGGCAGTGTTGGATCAGAAAACAGATAAATAAGGAGAACACAAATATCAAGCTGTTTTTGTGTAACTTCAGTCTGCAGACTTCTCACACGTCAGAAATACATCGTCTGCAGAAAGTCTGAGGTGAAACCTGTAATCAGGTAAAATAGTGTAAAAGCTACAACACAGAAACAGGCCACTCGGCCCAACTAGTCACTGCTAGTGGCCACACTCCACGGGAGCCTCCTCCCACCTAATTCTCACCCATCCCCTGTGTCCCTCTAATCCCACCTTTCCCTGTATCTCGCTGTCCATTCTGCCCCTTATCCTTCCATAAGCCATGTCGATCTGATCTACCCGAATCTTTCCTTCCTAATTCTCAAGTTGCCTCTTGTGATGTTAACCTCAGATTGCCTTTTGGCACAGTGTATGGGAGCTGCCTTCTTTCAAAAGTGTGATGACTTCAGCCAGGCTAATGAGGTCGGCTTGCTTGAGTATGAACTGCCTGATGAGTCCTAATTGATGGTTAAATCATGGAGCCTCATGCTCCCTGTTTAAAGCAGGTGTACACAGTAAGGAGTCTCACAACACCAGGTTAAAGTCCAACAGGTTTATTTGGTAGCAAATACCATAAGGTTTCGGGGCACCGCTCCTTCTCCACATCAAAGCAGGTGTGTCAGACTCCCAGCCTGCATTCAGCAGGGAGCAACTGGAGAGCTGGCTGTACAGATGTATGGTGTAAATAAAGTAACTTGGTGACAGGACTTTCGCCTCCGTGGAGTTATTACAAATTGATAATCCAACCTTCTGTCCTTTGTGTTTGAACACAATCAGCAAAGGCCCCGATACTTTGCCAGTTCTATATCTTGGTTTTTTGTTCTATATCTTGGTTTCAGATAAAGCTCGGCACAACATCATGGGCCGAAGGGCCTGTTCTGTTCTGTACTGTTCTATGTTCTACTCCCCAGTACTGTGGCCATTATCAGAGGGATTTCTGGGTGGGTATTGGGTTAGGATTGGGATAGGCTGAATTCCTGGCCCATATTTGTAGCTCATTAGAATTATCAGCCACGTTGGGGCCTGGGTCGGAATGTGTTTGCCCGCAGAGCGATGGAAAAGTGCATTGAAACACCATTCAGTAATGCTGGATACAGGGATGTTCATTACCCCAGACAGCAGCGTTACTAAAGATCGTTCGGAGAGATTTGAAAGGTCAGTTTCAGCAGTGCGATTGATTGTAATAACCTAACTGCTGATTTCTGTTCATTCCACACAAACCACTCATACAGCAACATTCTCAATGGTTTGAGTCACAGGTGTGTTTATTTAGTGTCCAACCCAAAGAGCTTCACAGACCAAAGAAACACTTTTCAGAATTTTTTTACTCTCTGCAATTGAACCTTTTGGCTTTTCTCAGATTTTCTGTTATTTATTCGTGGGACATGGGCATCGTTGGCTGGCGAGCTTTTATTGCCCATCCCTAGCTGCCCTTGAACTGAGTGGCTTTTTGATTTGATTTGATTTATTATTGTTGTCACATGTATTTGTGAACAGTGAACAGTATAGTGAACATATATACAGTGAAAAGTATTGTTTCTTGCGTGCTATACAGACAAAGCATACTGTTCATAGAGAAGGGAAGGAAAGAGTGCAGAATGTTGTGTTACAGTCAAAGTGAGGGTGTAGATAAAGATCAGCTAGCCAGGCCATTTCACAGGGCAGTTGAGAGTCAACCACATTGCTATGGGTCTGGAGTCACATGCAGTCATGATGTGGAGATGCCGGCGTTGGACTGGGGTAAATACAGTAAGAGTTTTAACAACACCAGGTTAAAGACCACTTTAACCTGGTGTTGTTAAAACTCTTACTGTATCATATGTAGGCTAGATCAGGTAAGGATGGCAGATTTCCTTCCCTGAAGGACATTAGTGAACCAGGGTGGGTTTTTCCAACAATGGTTTCATGGTCATCAGTAGATTCCTAATTCCAGATTTTTTTTTATTGAATTCAAATTCCACCATCTGCCGTGGCGGGATTCGAAACCGGGTCCCAAGAACATTAGCTGAGTTTCTGGATTAATAGTCTAGCGATAATACCACTAGGCCATTGTCTCCCCTGTTGAGTGTAAGAGTTTCCTCATCCTAATTGAAAGATGAGGGTCAGATAATTTCTGGTGTAAGTACATTAATTGGATTTAATTCAGCATTTGAATTCCGACAGAATTTAGAAGGTTTTGAAATGAATAGGGGGATTGGTTATAAGTTTCACTTGATCTAAAAATCTACAGAGATTTCAATATTCTAATATTTTTATCGTAAGGATTGAATCGTCTTTGGTAAACATCTGTGTCAAAGAACATCTGTCTCCCTGAGCAGCCCAGCTGGATTTTAATATGGGCTTTAGTATCAAACGAATTCATCCAAGCACAGGCCAACTCAAATGATCTTTCCCCTCTCATTTCATCATGACACGTTGATGGACTATAACTAAAAGAAATGAAGTGTTTTCCGACAACAGGGTGTCCCAGATGGAATCCTCTGGAAGCACAGGTCACTGTTGGAACGTAGGAATCATGGAGACTCATTTAGACACAAGCAACAGAGTGATAATGCGCTGAGAATCTGCTTTTACCGATATTGGTTGTAAGGGTAGATTTATTCTTGTTACAGATGCTGAAAGCGAATGCACAGAAGATCACATGTTGTCGAGCGAGGACACGGCACTATTCAAAGAGGAGGCAGCTCTGCAGGAGGTAGAGAACAAAGCAGGGGCTCACAGTTCCGCACTAGATGCTATTATCTGTAAGTCCAATTGCTTGTCATGTTCAGGCGAAGTACAGAGATGCTGAAGGTTTAAAACACATCTTAATATTCAAATAGGTGAAACTCTTCCTCCCTTTGATTGACACAAATATTTAGATACAGTTATTGAAAATTTATACAGACCATAATTCCATATACATCCCTCCCAAACCCAGGGGGAAGATCAGAGTGTAATAGAGAGGGGGTGTGTGTGTGTACATGAGAGGGTGGGGGTGTGTGTGTGTACATGAGAGGGTGGGGGTGTGTGTGAGTGTGTGTGTGTGCATGTGTGTGTGTATGTGTGCGTGTGTGTGTGTGTGTGAGAGAGGGTGGAGGTGTGTGTGTGGTGAGAGTGTGTGTGTGAGAGAGAGCGAGAGTGTGTCAGAGGGTGGGGGTGTGTATGAGTGTGTGTGTGTGAGAGTGTGTGTAGTGAGAGTGTGTGTGTGTGTGTAGTGAGTATGTGTGTGTAGTGAGAGAGTGTGTGTGTGTGTGTAGTGAGAGCATGTGTGTAGTGAGAGAGTATGTGTGTGTGTGTAGTGAGAGTGTGTGTGTAGTGAGTATGTGTGTGGTGTGTGTGTAGTGAGAGAGTGTGTTGTGAGAGCGTGTGTGTAGTGAGAGAGTATGTGTGTGTGTGTAGTGAGAGCGTGTGTGGTGTGAGTGTGTGTGTAGTGAGAGTGTGTGTAGTGAGAGTGTGTGTGTGTGTGTGTGTAGTGAGAGTGTGTGTGTAGTGAGAGTGTGTGTGTAGTGAGAGTGTGTGTAGTGAGAGCGTGTGTGTGTAGTGAGAGTGCGTGTGTCGTGAGAGTGCGTGTGTAGTGAGAGAGTGTGTGTGTGTGTAGTGAGAGTGCGTGTGTGTGTGTGTAGTGAGAGAGTATGTGTGTGTGTGTGTGTGTAGTGAGAGTGTGTGTGTAGTGAGAGAGTGTGTGTGTGTGTGTGTGTAGTGAGAGTGCGTGGGTAGTGAGAGTGCGTGTGTAGTGAGACTGCGTGTGTAGTGAGAGTGCGTGTGTAGTGAGAGTGCGTGTGTAGTGAGAGTGCGTGTGTAGTGAGAGTGCGTGTGTAGTGAGAGTGCGTGTGTAGTGAGAATGCGTGTGTAGTTGGAGAGTGTGTGTAGTGAGAGAGTGTGTATAGTGAGAGAGTGTGTGTAGTGAGAGAGTGTGTGTAGTGAGAGAGTGTGTGTGTGTAGTGAGAGAGTGTGTGTGTGTAGTGAGAGAGTGTGTCTGTAGTGAGAGAGTGTGTGTGTGTAGTGAGAGTGTGTGTGTAGTGAGAGAGTGTGTGTGTGTAGTGAGAGTGTGTGTGTAGTGAGAGTGTGTGTGTAGTGAGAGTGTGTGTAGTGAGAGAGTGTGTGTGTGTAGTGAGAGTGTGTGTGTAGTGAGAGTGTGTGTGTAGTGAGAGTGTGTGTGTGTGTAGTGAGAGTGTGTGTGTAGTGAGAGAGTGTGTGTGTAGTGAGAGAGTGTGTGTGTGTAGTGAGAGAGTGTGTCTGTAGTGAGAGAGTGTGTGTGTAGTGAGAGTGTGTGTGTAGTGAGAGAGTGTGTGTGTGTAGTGAGAGTGTGTGTGTGTAGTGAGAGTGTGTGTGTAGTGAGAGAGTGTGTGTGTGTAGTGAGAGTGTGTGTGTAGTGAGAGTGTGTGTGTAGTGAGAGTGTGTGTAGTGAGAGTGTGTGTAGTGAGAGTGTGTGTAGTGAGAGTGTGTGTGTAGTGAGAGTGTGTGTAGTGAGAGCGTGTGTGTGTCGTGAGAGTGCGTGTGTCGTGAGAGTGCGTGTGTAGTGAGAGTGTGTGTGTGTGTAGTGAGAGTGTGTGTGTAGTGAGAGTGCGTGTGTAGTGAGAGTGTGTGTGTGTGTGTGTAGTGAGAGAGTGTGTGTAGTGAGAGAGTGTGTGTAGTGAGAGTGCGTGTGTAGTGAGAGTGCGTGTGTAGTGAGATTGTGTGTGTAGTGAGAGTGCGTGTGTAGTGAGAGTGCGTGTAGTGAGAGTGCGTGTGTAGTGAGAGTGTGTGTGTAGTGAGAGAGTGTGTGTAGTGAGAGAGTGTGTGTAGTGAGAGAGTGTGTGTAGTGAGAGAGTGTGTGTAGTGAGAGTGTGTGTGTGTGTGTGTAGTGAGAGTGTGTGTGTAGTGAGAGAGTGTGTGTGTGTGTGTGTGTAGTGAGAGTGCGTGTGTAGTGAGAGTGCGTGTGTAGTGAGAGTGCGTGTGTAGTGAGAGTGCGTGTGTAGTTGGAGAGTGTGTGTAGTGAGAGTGCGTGTGTAGTGAGAGTGTGTGTGTAGTGAGAGTGTGTGTGTAGTGAGAGTGTGTGTGTAGTGAGAGAGTGTGTGTAGTGAGAGAGAGTGTGTAGTGAGAGAGTGTGTTTAGTGAGAGAGTGTGTGTAGTGAGAGAGTGTGTGTAGTGAGAGAGTGTGTGTAGTGAGAGAGTGTGTGTGTGTAGTGAGAGCGTGTGTGTAGTGAGAGCGTGTGTGTAGTGAGAGCGTGTGTGTAGTGAGAGTGTGTGTGTAGTGAGAGAGTGTGTGTAGTGAGAGTGTGTGTGTAGTGAGAGTGCGTGTGTAGTGAGAGTGTGTGTGTGTGTGTGTGTAGTGAGAGTGCGTGTGTAGTGAGAGTGTGTGTGTGTGTGTGTAGTGAGAGTGTGTGTGTAGTGAGAGTGTGTGTGTAGTGAGAGCGTGTGTGTAGTGAGAGCATGTGTGTAGTGAGAGCGTGTGTGTAGTGAGAGTGTGTGTGTAGTGAGAGTGTGTGTGTAGTGAGAGCGTGTGTGTAGTGAGAGAGTGTGTGTAGTGAGAGTGCGTGTGTGTGTGTAGTGAGAGTGCCTGTGTGTGTGTAGTGAGAGTGCGTGTGTGTGTGTAGTGAGAGTGTGTGTGCGTGTGTAGTGAGAGCGTGTGTGCGTGTGTAGTGAGAGCGTGTGTGTAGTGAGAGCATGTGTGTGTGTAGTGAGAGTGTGTGTGTAGTGAGAGCGTGTGTGTGTGTAGTGAGAGCATGTGTGTGTAGTGAGAGTGTGTGTGTAGTGAGAGTGTGTGTGTAGTGAGAGTGTGTGTGTAGTGAGAGCGTGTGTGTAGTGAGAGCGTGTGTGTAGTGAGAGTGCGTGTGTGTGTGTGTAGTGAGAGTGTGTGTGTAGTGAGAGCGTGTGTGTGTGTAGTGAGTGTGTGTGTGTGTAGTGAGAGTGTGTGTGTAGTGAGAGCGTGTGTGTAGTGAGAGCATGTGTGTAGTGAGAGTGCGTGTGTGTGTGTAGTGAGAGTCTGTGTGTGTGTGTAGTGAGAGTGTGTGTGCGTGTGTAGTGAGAGCGTGTGTGCGTGTGTAGTGAGAGCGTGTGTGTAGTGAGAGCATGTGTGTGTGTAGTGAGAGTGTGTGTGTAGTGAGAGTGTGTGTGTAGTGAGAGCGTGTGTGTAGTGAGAGTGTGTGTGTAGTGAGAGTGTGTGTGTAGTGAGAGCGTGTGTGTAGTGAGAGTGCGTGTGTGTGTGTGTAGTGAGAGTGTGTGTGTAGTGAGAAAGTGTGTGTGTGTGTAGTGAGAGTGTGTGTGTAGTGAGTGTGTGTGTAGTGAGAGTGTGTGTGTCGTGAGAGCGTGTGTGTGTGTGTAGTGAGAGCGTGTGTGTGTGTAGTGAGAGTGTGTGTGTGTCGTGAGAGTGTGTGTGTAGTGAGAGTGTGTGTGTAGTGAGTGTGTGTGTAGTGAGTGTGTGTGTAGTGAGAGTGTGTGTGTAGTGAGAGTGTGTGTGTAGTGAGAGTGTGTGTGTGTAGTGAGAGTGTGTGTGTGTAGTGAGAGCGTGTGTGTGTGTGTGTAGTGAGAGCGTGTGTGTAGTGAGAGCGTGTGTGTGTGTGTGTAGTGAGAGTGTGTGTAGTGAGAGTGTGTGTGTAGTGAGAGTGTGTGTGTAGTGAGAGCGTGTGTGTAGTGAGAGTGAGTGTGTAGTGAGAGTGTGTGTGTGTGTAGTGAGAGTGTGTGTGTAGTGAGTGTGTGTGTAGTGAGAGTGTGTGTGTCGTGAGAGCGTGTGTGTGTGTGTAGTGAGAGCGTGTGTGTGTGTAGTGAGAGTGTGTGTGTGTCGTGAGAGTGTGTGTGTAGTGAGAGTGTGTGTGTAGTGAGTGTGTGTGTAGTGAGAGTGTGTGTGTAGTGAGAGTGTGTGTGTAGTGAGAGAGTGTGTGTGTGTAGTGAGAGTGTGTGTGTAGTGAGAGTGTGTGTGTAGTGAGAGTGTGTGTGTGTAGTGAGAGTGTGTGTGTGTAGTGAGAGCGTGTGTGTGTGTGTGTAGTGAGAGCGTGTGTGTAGTGAGAGCGTGTGTGTGTGTGTGTAGTGAGAGTGTGTGTGTAGTGAGAGTGTGTGTGTAGTGAGAGTGTGTGTGTAGTGAGAGCGTGTGTGTAGTGAGAGCGTGTGTGTGTGTGTGTAGTGAGAGTGTGTGTGTAGTGAGAGTGTGTGTGTAGTGAGAGTAAGTGTGTAGTGAGAGTGTGTGTGTGTGTAGTGAGAGTGTGTGTGTGTAGTGAGAGTGTGTGTGTGTGTAGTGAGAGTGTGTGTAGTGTGAGCGTGTGTGTAGTGAGAGCGTGTGTGTAGTGAGAGCGTGTGTGTAGTGAGAGCGTGTGTGTGTGTGACAGAGAAGGTGTGAGTGAAGGGAGTAGCTGAAGAAGTGAGAGTGCTGGAGGGTGGAGGGAATAGAGGGAGTGACACTCGGTTAGTTTTCACAGCTCCTCAGTCCTGGTTTCAGATAGGCATTGCCAGGAGGTTTGGGTGCAGGCTGGGTCAGGCCTGTTGGCCAGGTGACTGGTTTGGAAATGAAAGGGTGTACAGCGGGAGAAACTGGCCAAAGCAATTCAAAGCAGCTCAAAGAAGCTGTTTCACTCTCAAAATAATCCTTGGGCCCCTGACTGCCAACATCTGGCTTCTATTGCACAACACGAATGACACAGTTCCACAATGATTTCAGCTGTAAGTTGCAGAGACAGAGAGAAGCTTTGCCAGTCAAACACATTCTGTAAAAGCATCTGAACCACAGATAGAAAAGTGAAGCTATTGTGAACATTATTGGAAATGTCAAAGCTTCACATGAATAAAGAGGATTGTTGATATTGATTGTGATTAATTCTCAACGTTTATTAAAGGAACAAAGTCTTAATTCGCCACAAACTGATTCAAAGCTAATGGGTGTGAAAAAAGAGCAAAAATCATTCTTTTAGAATAGTGAAAGGTAATTGGACTCAAAACATCTCAGAGAATCATACAGCGCAGAAGAGGCCCTTCAGCCCATCGAGTCTGCAGCGACATATTCGAAACACCTGAACTCCAACCTAATCCCATCAGTCAGCACTTGGCCCATAGCCCTGAATGTTCTGATGTGCCAAGTGCTCATCCAGGTACTTTTTAAAGGATGTGAGGCATCCCGCCCCCACCACCCTCCCAGGCAGCGCATTCCAGATTGTCATCAAGCTCTGGGCAAAAATGTTTTTCCTCACATCCCCCCTAAACCTCCTGCCCCTCACCTTGAAATTATGTCCCCTCGTGACTGATCCTTCAACTAAGGAGAACAGCTGCTCCTTATCCACTCTGTCCATGTCTCTCAATCTTGTACACCTCGATCAGGTCGCCCTCAGTCTTCTCTGCTCCAACAAAAACAACCCAAGCCTATCCAACCTCTCTTCATAACTAAATGCTCCATCCCAGGCAGCATCCTGGTGAATCTCCTCTGCACCCCCTCCAGTGCAATCACATCCTTCCTATAATGTGGTGACCAGAACTGCACACAGTGCTCCAGCTGTGGCCTCACCAAAGTTCTATACAACTCCAACATGACTTGCCTGCTTTTATAATCTATGCCTCGATTGATAAGGCGAATGTGCCATATGCCTTTTTTACCACCCGAATAACATGCCCTTCCGCTTTCAGAGATCTGTGGGCAAACATGCCAAGGTTCCTTTATTCCACAGAACTTCCTGGTGTCCTACCATTCATTGAATATTTATTTGTCAAATTACTCCTTCCAAGGTGAATCACCTCACACTTTTCAGGGTTAAATTCCATCTGCCACTTACCTGCCCATTTGACCATTCCGTCTATATCTTCTTGTAGCCCAAGACGCTCCACCTCACTGTTAACCACCCGTCCAATCTTTGTGTCAACCGGAAATTTACTAATCTTACCCCCCACGTAGTCATCAGTGTCATTTATATAAATGCTGAATAATAGGGGACCCAACACAGATCCCTGTGGTCCGCCACTGGACACTGGCTTCCAGTCACTAAAGCAGCCTTCTGTCATCACCATCTGTCTCCTACAACTGAGACAATTTTGAATCCACTTCATCAAATTACCCTGTATCCCATGTGAATTTACCTTCTTTACAAGTCTCCCATGTGGGACCTTGTCAAAGGCTTTGCTGAAATCCATATAAACTACATCGACTGCACTACCCTCATCTACACACCTGGTCACCTCCTCAAAAAATTCAATCAAATTTGTTGGGCATGACCTCCCTCTGACGAAGCCATGCTGACTATCCCTGATCAAGCTTTGCCTCTCCAAGTGGAGATAGATGCTCTCCTTCAGAAGTTTCTCTAATAGTTTCCCGACCACTGACGTGAGACTCACTGGTCTGTAGATCCCTGGTTTATCTCTACAACCCTTCTTAAATAGCAGAACCCCATTAGCTGTTCTCCAGTCATCTGGCACCTACCCCGTGGCCAGAGAGGAATTGAAAATTTGGGTCAGAGCCCCTGCAATCTCCTCCCTTGTCTCCCACAGCAGCCTGGGACACAATTCATCTGGACCTGGAGACTTATCCACTTTTAAGGCTACCGACACCTCCAATACCTTGTCCTTCCCTCAAGAACCTCACAGTCTCTCTCACTGAATTCCATACCATCGTCTTCAGACAATGAAGATAGATGTGAAGTATTTATTCAACATCTACCAGTATCCTCTGCCTCCACCCACAGATTTCCCCCTTGGTCCCTAATGGGCCCTACTCTTTCCCTGGTTATCCTCTTCCCATTGATATACTTCTAGAATATCTTGAGATTTTCCCTACTTTTATCAGCCAGAGCTTTCTCCTATCCCCTCTTTGCTTTCCTAATTGCTTTCTTAAACCCCACCCTGCACTTTCTGTACCTCACTAATGTCTCCACTTAATTTGCTCCCCTTGTCCTTTTCAAAAGCGTTTCTTTTCCTTCTCATTTTACCCTGAATCCAGTTAACGCGTATTCCTCGATACCACCTACCCAGTTTATCCCTCAATCGCTACACATAACGCTCAGGGTCACCGCCCACCTTCTAATCACATCCACCAACCTCACATCCTCCAACCTCACATCCTCCAACCTCACATCCACCAACCTCACATCCTCCAACATGCAACAGGAACCCCAACATATTCCAAAATAGAACCTCAACGCCGCATATCCAGAGAAAAACTGAGGACTCTCATTTACTCAGTGAGTTGTTGTGAGCTGGATATCGCTGCCTGAGAGGCTGGTGGAAGGAGATTAAATCCTAACTGTCAGCAGGGACATGGTGAAGTAGTTCAAAAGGAAAACTTTGCAGGCCATATGGGGAGTGATTGGCTCGCTCTTTTAAAGAGTTGACACGGACCTCCTTGTGTGCTGTATCTTTTTATGATTCAATGAAGAAATGAAATGTATATTTCTGGACAGGATTTAAAACTATTTAAACAGTAGAAATAATCGCAATCTCTGTAGCTGGCATATTGCTGAATGATTTGTAATAGTCGGGACAGGAGCATCTCCCACAAGGACTCAGTCGGAGAATGCAGCATCTGGTGTGGTTTACCAATGTGAGTTGGAAAGTGCCACCTTTAATCCTTGCTCTCTGCAGGGATGGTTAATCTCAGCCAGTCTGAGTGCTATAACAAGGCTACTGTAAGGATAAATCAGCCCAGGGATCTATCCCTAATCTCTGTCCATCAATCCCTCCTGGGAGGTAGGTGTGTGTGAATTTTGAGTGTACAAAGAACAAAGAAAATTACAGCACAGGAACAGGCCCTTCGGCCCTCCAAGATCGCACCGACCATGCTGCCCGACTTAACTAAAATCCCCTTACCTTTCCAGGGATCATATCCCTCTATTCACATCCTATTCATGAATTTGTCAAAACACCCCTTAAAAGTCACTATCATATCTGCTTCCACTACTTCCCCCGGCAGCAAATTCCAGGCGCTGCCACTTTCAGTGACCTGTGCACCTGTACACCCAGATCCCTCTCTTAAGGGTTCTGCCATTTACTGATGGGACTGGAACAGGCGGTGATTTACTCTGACATGGAATCCCACACTAACGTTGACTCAGTTTACATGTAGAAATTGATCAGTGAACGAGCTGCCACAAGGTGACCAACACAAATGGGGAAAGGAGAATTGGCATCCATTCGGCAGGTGGGGTAACTGTGCTGGTAAAAATGTTTCAGGAACTGTGAAATAAGGAGGATCATTCAACTTGTACAATAATGGCCCTCCCCGGGTATCAGTGATGCAGGTTCTGTTCTGAACATAGAGGCGGTGGGGAAGACTCAGAGAAAAGGAACAGCAACAATGGCTCCAGATTGGTGAGCAATGGAATGTGACCAAAAACAAATCTGTTCCCAGCGGGGAAAAGAAGAATTTGAGATGGAGGAATTTGATTTGGTTTATTATTGTCACATGTATTAACATACAGTGAAAAGTATTGTTTCTTGGGCGCTATACAGACAAAGCATACCGTTCATAGAGAAGGAAATGAGAGGGTGCGGAATGTAGTGTTACAGTCATAGCTAGGGCGCAGAGAAAGATCAACTTAATGCAAGATAGGTCCATTCAACAGTCTGACGGCAGCAGGGAAGAAATTATTCTTGAGTCGGTTGGGACGTGACCTCAGACTTTTGTATCTTTTTCGCGACAGAAGAAGGTGGAAGAGAGAATGTCCGGGGTGCGTGGGGTCCTTAATTATGCTGGCTGCTTTTCCGAGGCAGTGGGAAGTGTAGACAGAGTCAATTTGTGGGAGGCTGGTTTGCGTGATGGATTGGGCTACATTCACGACCCTTTGTAGTTTCTTGCAGTCTTGGGCAGAGCAGGAGCCATACCAAGCTGTGAGACAACCAGAAAGAATGCTTTCTATGGTGCAACTGTAAAAGTTGGTGAGAGTCGTAGTGGACCTCCCAATTTTCTGAGCCTCCTGAGAAAGTAGAGGCGTTGATGGGCTTTCCTAACTGTAGCGTCCGCATGGAGGGACCAGGACAGTTTGGTGATCTGGACGCCCAGAAACCTGAAGCCCTCAACCATTTCCACTTCATCCCCATTGATGTAGACAGGGGCATGTTCTCCACTATGCTTCCTGAAGTCGATGACAATCTCCTTAATTTCCTTGAAATTGAGGGAGAGATTATTGTCACCGCACCAGTTCACCAGATTCTCTATCTCATTCCTGTACTCTGTCTCATCATTGTTTGAGATCCGACCCACTACGGTGGTGTCGTCAGCAAACTTGAAAATCGAGTTGGGGGAGAATTTGGCCACACAGTCATAGGTGTATAAGGAGTATAGTAGGGGGCTGAGAACACAGCCTAGTAGGGCACCAGTGTTGAGGATGATCATGGAGAAGGCGTTGTTGCCTATCCTTATTGATTGTGGCTTATGCGTTACGAAATCTAGGATCCGATCACAGAGGGAAGAGCTGAGCCATGGAGTTTGGAGATGAATTTTGTATGAATATTGGTGTTAAAGGCTAAGATGGGTAGGGGTGAGGGCGAGGGGTTGCGAGGCCACATTAAAAGGCAGCGAGGCTCGTGTTAAATAGGAGTTACACATTGGCAGACTTTGTAACCTTGGAAGGTTCTCTTTTTGAGGTGGTAATGAACTATTTGAGCCTCTTATGACAACCCAATAACTTCAGGGTCCCTTTTCAAATGCCAGCATTTCTGGGGATTATTTATCCAGGCCCCTGGTTTACTCGTGCCCCAGAATAACCCCATCATTCGCCTATCTGTTAACCTGCACTCTGAGCCAATGGGATGGTACACTGCTTTATGTGCTTCCACCTTCAACAACATAATCTGCATCTAACCCGAATGATAAATGGAATCTCTTTCCTCCGTTTACCATAAAGGTCTCACGTGGGAAACAATTGATAGCTATCTGTCGAAAAATATGTGGTTCAGAAAAAAACAGCAGAACTCAGGGCGGGTAGGTGTAGACTTTTGGATAATAAGTCAGAATAGCAGTGGAATGGCGTCCAATTTAAATTTGGCTACTATCCAGTCCAATGTAATGATTCCTTCCAGGAATGAAGAGAAGAGATAGGCTAATTACTCCAGCACCAACTGTGGGTATTCCATGATTTGGGAGAAAATTGGCAAACACTGAGAAATTTATGGAAAGGCTGGCAGTGTGGAATTGTTCTAAGCCTGTTGTGTTTCAATCATAGAATCCCTACAGTGCAGGAGGAGGCCATTCGGCCCATCGAGCCTGCACCAACAACAATCCCACACAGGCCCTATCCTGTAACCCCAAGTATTTTACCCACTCGTCCCCCTGACACTAAGGGTCAATTTAGCATTTCCAATCATCGCACACCTTTGGAGTGTGGGAGGAAACTGGAACACCCGGAGGAAACTCACGATGACATGGGGAGAGTGTGTAAACTCCACACAGACAGTAACCCAAGCCAGGAATGGAACCCGGGTCCCTGGCACTGTGAGGGAGCACTGCTAACCACCGTCCCATGTTTGTCTAATATCGCCGTGTTTTTGAAGGAGTGACTGTGTGGAAATGGGGCAATGCAGTAAATATGTTCAACAAATTGGCAGAAGTTATTTTAATAGGGTGTCACTGAGGTTTATAAAAATAAAAACACATTCAGAATGCGAAACGTGTGAGGAAATGTCGCAGAATGGATCGAGAGTTAGATAACACAGTAAATCAAGGTTTGGGATGAATGGTTAGGATCCTGGAAGCACAGGATAGGATCATTCAGCCCATCATATCTATGCTAACCCTCTGCAAGAGCAACGCGGTTTTTTTCCCTTTCTGATGCTTATCCAATTTCCTCTTGAAGGCCATGGTTACATCTGCCTCCATCACCCTTTCAGGCAATCCTCTGCGACTGAATCCTGAACTTCCTAACTCACAGACCACAATCAGTGAGGATAGGCAACAACACCTTCTACACGATCATCCTCAACACCAGTGCCCCACAAGCCTGTGTTCTCAGCCCCCTACTATACTCCTTATACACCTATGACTGTGCGGCCAACTTCCCCTCCAATTCGATTTTCAAGTTTGCTGATGATACCACCGTAGTGGGTTGGATCTCAAACAATGACGAGACAGAGTACAGGAATGAGATAGAGAATCTGGTGAACTGGTGTGGCAACAATAATCTCTCCCTCAATGTCAACAAAACAAAGGAGATTGCCATCAACTTCAGGAAGCGTAAAGGAGAACATGCCCCTGTCTACATCAATGGGAACAAAGTAGAAAGGGTCGAGAGCTTCAAGTTTTTCACGTGTCCAGATTGCCAACAACCTGTCCTGGTCCCCCCATGCCGACACTATAGTTAAGAAAGCTCACCACGCCTCTACTTCCTCAGAAGACTAAGGAAATTTGGCATGTCAGCTACAACTCTCACCAACTTTTACAGATGCACCATAGAAAGCATTCTTTCTGGTTGTATCACAGCTTGGTATGGGCTCCTGCTCTGCCCAAGACCGCAAGGAACTACAAAAGGTCGTGAATGTAGCCTAATCCATCACGCAAACCAGCCTCCCATCCATTGACTCTGTCTACACTTCCCGCTGCCTCAGCAAAGCAGCCAGCATAATTAAGGATCCAAAGCACCCCGGATATTCTCTCTTCCACCTTCTTCTGTCGGGAAAAAGATACAGAAGTCTGAGGTCACGTATCAACCAACTCAAGAACAGCTTCTTCCCTGCTGCTGTCAGACTTTTGAATGGACTTACCTTGCATTAAGTTGATCTTTCTCTACACCCTAGCTATGACTGTAACACTACATTCTGCAGTATCTCATTTCCTTCTCTATGAATGGTATGCTTTGTCTGTATAGTGTGCAAGAAACAATACTTTTCACTGTGATAATACATGTGACAATAATAATTCAAATCAAATCAATGCATTCCAAATCTTAACCACTGTAGGTTTGGAATTGAGGAGAGTTGAAAAGGGTGTAAGTCAGGAGTTAATACCAGCTCCATATTTACTCTCCAATTCACTTAGCAATGAGTTGGAGCTGTTCAGAAGGAACATGACCTGGAAAATGTGCTGACAACACAAAAATAATGGGCTTGGCACAAACAGAACTGCAAACATTTCACAAAGGCATAACTGGCGGAATAGACAGGTAGATTCCAGCTAACAGCTAACATCGAGTGTTGATGCAACTACAGATGAAAAACAAGCAGAGGGACCATACATTCAATGGAAAGATGTTTAGAAATGTGAATACTTCAACTTAAAAGTTTAATACACAAGTCCCTGAAAGTGTGAATACAGCTAAATAAAGCCAGAAGAAAGACCAATAGCAGTTTGGGTTTAGTAAAGAAGGTAATGGAATATTAGAGTCATAGAGGTTTACAGCATGGAAACAGGCCCTTCAGCCCAACTTGTCCATGCTGCCCTTTTTTTTAAACCCCTAAACTAGTCCCAATTGCCCGCATTTGGCCCATATCCCTCTGGATAAAGAAGTAATAATAAACTTGTACAAGGTACTGATTCGGTGACAGTTCGAGCACTGTGTGTAGCTTTTGGATCCCTGTTAAAGCCATTAGGATGAGACTGTACAGATTCCAGGATACTACCTGGGTTGGAAAACAAGAGTTGATGAGGAGAGACTTGAGATATCGGTGCTATTCCTTTTGGAGCAGAGATAGATAAGAGGAGATTAATTTAAAGTTTTCTATATTGTGAAATGTTTGAACTGGATGAATAAGGGAAGGTGTTTACTTCTCGTTAGTGAGTTAATGCTGATGGGCCATCAATTTAAAGAGAGCGAGGAGATAGGTTAGGAGAATATTTTTTGCGTAATGTGTTTTGGGAACAACAGAGAGTGGTTTGATAGATTATTTCATTTATTGCAGAAAAAAATAAATACTTGTCTTGAGATATTGAAAGAGAACAAGATTGTGGAATTCTTTTGGGATTGACACAGGGCTACGGGGAGAAAGAGGGACAGTGGGATTAGTATGGGATTGATACAGGGGTTTGGGGAGAGAGCGGGGCAGTGGGATTAATTTGGGAATCGATACAGGGCTATGGGGAGAGAGTGAGGCAGTGGGATCAGTTTGGGATTGATACAGGGCTATGGGGAGAGAGCGGGGCAGTGGGATTAGTTTGGGATTGATACAGGGCTATGGGGAGAGAGCGGGGCAGTGGGATTAGTTTGGGATTGATACAGGGCTTTGGGGAGAGAGCGGGGCAGTGGAATTAATTTGGGGATTGATACAGGGCTATGGGGAGAGAGCGGGGCAGTGGGATTAGTTTCGGATCGATACAGGGCCATGGGTAGAGAATGGGGCAGTGGGATAAGTTTGTGGACTGATATAGGGTTATAGGGAGAGAGCGAGGCAGTGGAATTAGTTTGGGATTGATACAGGGCTATGGGGAGAGAGTGGGGCAGTGGGATTAGTTTGAGAATTGATACAAGGCTATGGGGAGAGAGCGGGTCACTGGGATTAGTTTGGGAATTGATAGAGGGATATGGGGAGAGAGTGGGGCAGTGGGATTAGTTTGAGAAATGATACAAGGCTATGGGGAGACAGTCGGCACTGGGATTAGTTTGGGAATTGGTAGAGGGATATGGGGAGAGAGTGGGGCAGTGGGATTAGTTTGGGATTGATACAGGGATATGGGAAGAGGGTGGGGCAGTGGGATTAGTTTGAGAATTGATACAGGACTATTGGGAGAGAGTGGGGCAGTGGGATTAGTTTGGGATTGATGCAGAGCTATGGGGAGAGCGCGGGGCAGTGGGATTACTTTGGGGATTGATACAGGGCTATGGGGAGAGCGCGGGGCAGTGGGATTACTTTGGGGATTGATACAGGGCTATGGGGAGAGATTGAGGCAGTGGGATTAGTTTGAAATTGATACAAAGGTATGGGGAGAGAGTGGGGCAGTGGGATTAGTTTGGGGATTGATACAGGGATATGGGGAAAGAGTGGGGCTGTGGGATTGGTTGGGGATTGACACAAGGCTATGGGGAGAGAGTGGGGCACTGGGATTAGTTAGGGATTGATACACGGTTATGGGGAGAGAGCGGGGCAGTGGGATTAGTTAGGGATTGATACACAGTTATGGGGAGAGAGCGGGGCAGTGGGATTAGTTAGGGATTGATACACGGTTATGGGGAGAGTGCGGGGCAGTGGGATTAGTTTGGGGATTGACACAGGGCTTTGAGGAGAGCATGGGGCAGTGGGATTAGTTTGGGATTGATACTGGGCAATGGGGAGAGTGTGGCAATAGGATTAGTTTTGGAATGGTACAAAGCTATGGGGAGCAAGTTGGGGCAGTGGGATCAGTTTGAGAATTGATACAGGGCTATGGGGAGAGAGTGGGGCAGTGGGATTAGTTTGAGATTGATACAGGGCTATGGGTAGAACGCGGGGCAGTTTGGGATTGATATAGGGTTTTGGGGAGAGAGTGGGACACTGGGATTAATTTGGGATTAATTTAGCAAAGAGCATCATAAACAGTTTTGATCCTTCTCTATTCTTGAATCTCTACATTAATGAAATGAATTAGTGCAGCTTTACCCAAGCTCAGGGTGAGAACATGCCAGCAGAGAAGATTGTATATATTTACACACAAATTGGATCAGATTTTCATCTCCAAGGCAAGAACCAGAAGTGGGGAGCCTTTCTGCCCACAATCTGCCTGTATCCTGGCAGTGCCTGCCGGCTATATTTTCATCCTGAGGAAGTGGGCTTGAGTGTCGCAACCACCTGCCAAAGTAGGGTAATCTGTTCAGCCTGCTTCTCTTGATGCAGTTACCAGATTGCATTATTATGAATGCTCGGCTAAACTCCAAGAATGACTCAGCTACACATGGAGTTGTTTATACAGCTGCTTTGTTTGACAGTTTTATAAACCCTTAATTACTTTACCTTTCTGTTAAGTGGTTTTTAAATGATTGTGTGTCTATTTCATAGAATCATAGAATCCTACAGTGCAGAAGGAGGCCATTCAGCCCATCGAGTCTGCACCAACCATAATCCCACCCAGGCCCTATCCCCATAACCCCTTTCATTTACCCGAGCTAGTCCCCATGACACTATGGGGTAATTTAGCATGGCCGATCCACCTAACCCGCACATCTTTGGACTGTGGGAGGAAACCGGAGCACCCAAAGGAAACCAATGCAGACACGGGGAGAATGTGCAGACTCCGCACAGGCAGTCACCCGGGGCTGGAATTGAACCTGGGTCCCTGGCGCTGTGAGGCAGCGGGGCTAACCACTGTGCCACCGTGCTTGGACCACCGAGAGAAATTACATGGATTAAAACATCTTCAATGCAAATTTAACTGATTGTATTCAATTGACAGTTGAAAATATAAGGGGAGCATTTTTTCCAAAGAGAATGTTGAATGTTTGATTATTTCCTTTTCTTTCATGAGCATTTTCATTGCTGGTATTATTATGTGACTCATTGGTTCTCCAGCTTGTGGAGACCAGAAAAGTGTTTCAAAGGCTCATCAGATGTAGGGACATTAAATCAATGTGAAAATCAAACCACAGTCAATTATGGCTCCGGCAAAATCCTATGTACATTTTTATCTGATTCTTCAAACTGTAGAATGCAGAAGAGGATTTTATCCTCAGATAGCACGTGGGCCAAAGGGGATCAAAGGCTATGGGGAAAAGGCAGGATTAGGCTACTGAATTGGATGATCAGCCATGATCGTAATGAATGGCGGAGCAGGCTCGAAGGGCCGAATGGCCTCCTCCTGCTCCTATCTTCTATGTTTCTATTCACTGGAGAAAGAACTCTAATGTATCTGAACCTTTACGCAGTGCTGAACAATTTAATGGTCTCTTTAATTTTAAGGACCGAGTCCTCTGACCAATCACTGCAATGCTATCGTATTCAGAGCCATACAAAAGACTTAAGCACAAACTTAAATGTTTTACTTCTAACAGACGGATTATCACACCCCATCTAAAAACTTTTCAAACGTGTCTGTTAAAAGTTCCCCCACTCCAGACCTGGGTTCTCCCGTGGTTCTGAAGTTCTCTTTGGAACTGTCAATTATGGCTCCTGCAAAAATCCAGCCCCACTCACATCAAAATTGTGGAGGGTCTGAAATGTCCCACACTGGAGCAGGAATATTTGAGAGTGCAGCACGTGGGCTTGTTAACTGCACCCTTATCCTGGCAAAAATTGCTGGAAGCAAGAATGGAAGTTGGAATCCCAGAATCCGGTCTCATCCACCATTTCTAAAGCCCTTCCTCCCCCATTCTGACACAGAAGGAAGAATGAAAATCCAATGCAAATTGTCACTGGTTAGACTATTTCACTCATTGAACCACAGGACTGTTTGTATATGGAAATATCTCCGTTCTGGAGTTGACGTTAGCACTCGCTGGCACAGACTGGAGTCTGCATCAATCACATGTTGCATCTGTCTGATAATGTGGGAATTATCCCCTCAACCAAGGGTGTAATTGACCTGGGAGTGTGTAATGACAATGCAAGAAGGTAAATCTTGTGCTGAGAGTGGGGATCGCTGAACCGTAATAGAGCTGTAACTATACACCACTAATCACCTGACACACACACACACAATAATCCAGCCCAACTGCACAGTACATTTAAACATTAATGCCAAAAATACTCCATGACCTGTTCAGATTGCAACATAATCAATGCAGCCCTCTCCAAAAAAAAAATCAAGTTGTTCAGCAAATCCCTTTTCCCTGGCAGTATTGGAATTATTTCTAACTGGAATGTGAGAGGAGTCCGGTTTCAATGTGTGAACACTTGCCTCTCAGCCCGAGTACCAGGAGCTAGTGACAGTCAATCTAACTCTGTCCCAGTTGGAGTCAGCGCCTCCGCCTCTGGGAGGGAGAAAGACAGTGGATCGGAGCATTAGAACGAGAGAATACAAGCCTAAATTTATTCATTTATTAGTCACAAGTAAGGCTTACATTAACACTGCAATGAAGTTACTGTAAAATTTCCCTCGTGACCACAGTTCAGGTTGATGCACCCTAACCAGCACATCTTTCAGAACATGGAAGGAAACCGGAGCACCCGGAGGAAACCCACCCAGACACGGGGAGAACATGAAAACTCGACAGACAGTGACCTAAGCCGGGAACGAACCCGGGTCCCTGGCGCTGTGAGGCAGCAGTGCTAACCCACTGTGCTACCTATCTCAGCCTTTCGCACTTGATGCAATTTCATCGCTATAGTGGCAGTTCGAGCTGTGTCCAAGGCCAGTCAAGGTTGAAGCAAAATAACACTGAATAGTTTTGTGTTTTGTGCTTCTTAAAAAACAGGATATTTCTCAGTTACTGTATCTGCACTCACTGATTCCGGCTGAAGCCCCAAAGGAATTCGCTGAGACAAGTCTGGTTTCATGGAAAGTTATTGTCTCCAAATCTTTTCCTATAGAATCTTCTGGGAAGATTTTTCCGTAATGAATTTGGTGATTATTTTTTTTCTCTGTATCAGAGCGAGGAGATCAGATCGATCCTCATAACAATTGAGCTGTGAAGTGAAAATGAGGAGAAAGGCAATATGAACTCAGGGGTACAATTTCAAAGAGGATGCAGGAATAAAGTAACCTTGGGTTGTATGTACACAGAACCTTGAACATGGTATGACAAATTGAGAAGTCTTCTTTAAAAAGCACACAGGAGCCTGGGCTTTAGAAATAGAAGCATTGAGTACAAAAGCAAGGAACTAATGCCAAACCATTATAGCACACCAGCCACTTAGTTGTATCAAACTGTTACAGGAAAAGAAGCACTTTGGGTGTATCTACAATACATGGACATCAAAGGTAATCATCTCTCGATCGTTAACTGAGTCATGCAACAATTGACGTAGGGTCAAACAGATTAGAGAATTAACTGCATGGCTCTAAAATTGGTTTGGGAAGAAGGGGCTTCTGTTTATGGGACCCCGGCGTCAGTACTCTGGCAAGAGTTAGCTATTCCATTGGGTTGTACACCACATAAGTCACGTTGGGACCTGCATCCTGGTCAATCGTATAACTAGGGCAATGGACAGGACTTTAAACTAATGGGGAGATGGAGGATTCAAGTAAACTATAGAATCCCTACAGCCCATCGAGTCTGCACCAACTCTCTGAAAGAGCAGTTTATCCAGGCCCACTGCCCTGCCCTATCCCCATAAACCCACACATTTACCATGGTTAATCTACCTAATCTGCACATCTTTGGATAGGAAGGGGCAATTTACCATGGCTAATCCCCCAAGGGAAATTTAAAATCCAAAGAAAAAGCTCGAGGGACTGGAACAGTATCGCGGCATTGGTAAAGGCAAAAAGAATGGAGCTGGAAGATTCTGAGAGTTTAACAAAACTTTTACATCAGCAAATAAGGTCATCGCAGGGAATTGTTAGTAAAAAACTGAAATTAAAGTTCTTTATCTGAATGCGCGAAGCATTTACAATAAGATCGACAAACTAACAACACAAACAAAGGAAAATAATTCGAATGTAATCTGGTATTACGGTCGGGAAATAAACATTCCCGGGGTGCACAACATTTCAGAAAGATGGACAGAATGGCAAAGGAGGAAGGGAAGCCCTGACAGTCGTGGAAATTTGTGAGGGAGGATCTGGCCTCAGAAGACAATGTCGTACAATCAGTATGGGGGAGATTCAGAATAGCAAGAGTCAGAAAACACTGCTGGGGGTAGTTTATAGTCACATCGTTCAACAGATCATTAAACAAAAGATTATTAGAACTTGTAACAAATGTAATGTGATCATTGTTAATCTTCAGAAAAACTGGGACAATCATTTTGGCAAAAATGGTCTAGAAGGTGAGTCTGTCGAATGTTTGTTTTGTGACAGTTTCTTAAAGAATTATGTTGTGGACCCGACTAGGCATAAAGCTATCTTAGATCCATTGTTGTGTAATGAAGCAGGGATTAATTAGTCCTGTCATCGTAAAAGATCCACTGGGAAATAGTGATCATAATACCATTGAATTCCATGTTAAGTTTGAAAACAACATATTCCAATCACAACGGGGAATCTTAAACTTAAACAAAGCCAATCACATTGGTACGAGGAGGGAGGTGGTTGAGGGTGATTGGGTAAATGAACCAAAAGGTCTGGCAGTAAATGAGACACTTAAAGAAACAATAAAGAAACAATTCAAATTTTCAAGAAAAATACATTTATTGGGGAAAAAAACCTCAGTAAGACAGACCCAGCATGTGTTCACTCGGGGAGTTAAGGATAGTATTCTGTTGAACGAAGAGGCCTACAATCTTGTAAAGAAATAATAGCAAGACTGGGGATTGGGAGTGTTTTAGAAACCAGCAAAGGGCCGCTAAAATGTTGATTAAAAAAACAGGAAAAAGAGGATATGAAAGTAAACTTGGCAGGAATATAAAAACGGATTGTCAGAGCTGAAGGGGTTTGTTCTATGATGAGAGGTTGAGTAAATTTGGCCCCTATTTTCTCGGATTTAAAAAATGATAAATGATCACATTGAAACATCAAGGATTCTGAAGCAGTGCATGCTGAGAGATTGTTTCCGCACGTCTGAGAATCTAAAACACGGGGGCACAGTCTCAGGGTGAGAGGTCGATAATTCAGGTCTGAGGTGAGGAGAAATTTCTTCACTCAAAGGATTGTGAATCTTTGGAATTCTCTGCCCCGGAGGTTTGTGGCTGCTCCATTGTTGAGTGTATTTAAGCCCCGGGGGGAGACAGATTTTTGGTCTCTCAGGAAATTAGGAGATATGGGGAGTGGGCAGGAAAGTGGAGTTGAAACCCAAGACCAGCCATGATCGCTTTGAATGGCAGAGAATGACAGGCCGTGTGATCCATTCCTGTTTCTTGTATTCTTGCTTCAAGAAGGCAGCTTATCACCACCTTTTCAAGGGCAATTAGGGACATCTTTTAGTGTAAGGGCAATTAGGGATGGGCAATAAATCCTGGCTTTGCCACATTTTATGAACAAATGTTTGACGTCCACTTCAATACTTTGTCCAATTCTGGGCACCCACTTGTAAAGGATGTCAAGATCTTGGAGAGGGCACAGAAGAGATTTACGAGTATGTTACTAGTACTGGAATATTACTGTTACTAGAATATTACTAATACTAGAATATTACTAGGATTGAGAGAATTCAGTTGTGTAGGGATTGGAGAATCTGGGATTGTTCTCACAGTAGAGAATGTTAAGGGGTTATTGAACTGAGGTACTCAAAATTATATAGGGCTTGAATAAGAGTAAATAAGAGGAAAGTGCTTCCACTGGCAGGAGCATTGATAACCAAAGATGAGAGATTTAGGATAATTTGCAGAAGAGCCACAGGTTAAATGAGTTTTTCTTCACACGTCAAGTTGTTACGACCTCAAGTCTATTTCCTGAAAGGATGGAGGGAGCAAATCAGTAGAAACTTCCGAATTTCATTGGATAAGTATTTGTGAAGCAAAACATTGCAGGGCTATGGGAAAAGAGCAGAGTGCAATTCATTGGACCACAGCTCTTTAAAAGAACCATCACGTGACTGATGGGCTCAATGGCCTTTTTCTGTGTTGAGCAATTAAAATCATAGAAACCCTACAGTGCAGAAGGAGACCATTCGGCCCATCAAATTCTATCATTCTAACCACTATCGTGTTTGATGCTCTGTCTCAGCTCAGTGACAGCAGGGCAGGAGTAGGATTGCTGCTAAATTCTACTGAGGGGACAGTGTAGATGAAGAAAGGCTATCCGGTGGGGCTACCTGGAAATTCTCTAAAACCCCCATGGGAGTGAAGTTGCACAAGGGAGCACTGACAAGCTCATCCTGGCCAATTTCCCTCATCAATTTCCCTCATGGACTTTAACCTGGTGTTGTTAAACTTCTTACTGCAATTTCCCTCATCCATCTAACAGCACAGGAACCTCATCATCATTTGATTGATGTTGTGGGATGTTCCTGACGCATTATCCACACAATAGTTGATCACTTGAAGCAATTTGAGCTGTTTTGGCATGACAAGTCTAACGAAATGCAAGTTAAGTTTCTTCTTATAATGCATCCGTAGAACATCTGGACAGGTCACAGGAATCCAGGTGTTTTGAGTTAGCTTCTGGGAAGTGTGCTGGTGGTAGTTACTCTTGGACACATTCCCTCTACCTTCATCCCATCAGGTGATTTAGCAGTGATTACCCAGTGCCACACATCACACCCCACAATCATCAAACTACCTCCAGACAGATCATTGATTCCAGCCTGGAAGAGCTGCACATTTTATAAATGTTTAGACAGGTTTAATAGGGTTTAAATCAGAGTTGGCTGAGATGACGGTAACACGGGCCAGCAACATGTCAACATTTGAACCTGTACGATCGGCGCGATGAATCTTAATAAAGCAAAGCTTTCCTGTCACATTGTTCAGGGTGATCTGTGAGAAATCTCTGATCACGATTACTGGAGCTTGGCTTTGTGGAATAAAAGCAAAGTCAGCAACACACTCGATCCGAGTTTTTTGGATGGAACAGTGTACAGATCTCTCTGTTCCTGTACAGTGTCTTTGGATGTCCAACGTAACTAGTTAGGGCCAGACCTTTGCCCCCAAGGGCTGGACAGGCAGAGCGGGAGAATTCCCCGCTTTGAAAAGCCAGCCCTCCAAATGTTGCTCCTGAATTTAGCCGACCGTAATAGCTGCTGTTCCCGGAATGAGTTTGGAGGAATCCCTGTCCAGAGGAGGGCTGGGCATGCCAACACCTCAGCTCCACCATCTTGTTGAATTTAATAAAAAGAATAATTAAACAAAAAACATCTGTCCAACTCTCACCTGTAACCCCCCCCCCCGGACACACACAACCCCCCCAACCACACACACCCACCGCCCGACACACACACCCCCACCCCCGACACACACAACCCCCCCAACACACACACACCCAACGATACACACAACCCCCCCGACACACACAACCTCCCCCTAACACACAACCTCCCCGACACACGCACCCACACCCCCGACACATACAACCCCTCCGACACACACAACCCCCCCCGACACACATCCCCCCACCCCGACACTCACAACCCCTGCGACACACACAACCCCCACCCCCGACACACACACCCCCACCCCCGACACACACACCCCCACCCCCGACACACACACCCCCACCCCCGACACACACAACCCCTCCGACACACACAACCCCCCCGACACACACACCCCCACCCCGACACACACAACCCCTCCGACACAAACACCCCCACCCCGACACACACAACCCCCCGACACAAACGCCCCCACCCCGACACACACAACCCCCCCGACACAAACACCCCCACCCCCGACACACACACCTCACCCCGACACACACACCTCACCCCGACACACACAACCTCCCCCAACCACACACCCCCCCCACCCCCGACACACACACCCCCACCCCCAACACACACACCTCACCCCGACACACACACCTCACTCCCGACACACACAACCTCACCCCCGACACACACAACCCCTCCGACACACACACACCCACCGCCCGACACACACAACCTCCCCCTAACACACAACCCCCCCGACAAACACCCCCCCACCCCGACACACACACCCCCACCCCCGACACACACAACCCCTCCGACACACACACCCCCCCACGCCCGACACACACAACCCCCCCGACACAGACACCTCACCCCAACACACACAACCCCTCCGACACACACACACCCACCACCCGACACACACAACCCCCTCCCGACACACAACCTCCCCGACACCCGCACCCACACCCCCGACACACACAACCCCTCCGACACTCACACACCCACCGCCCGACACACACAACCCCCCCCGACACACACACACACACTGCCCGACACACACAAACCCTCCCGACACACAACCTCCCCGACACCCGCACCCACACCCCCGACACACACAACCCCTCCGACACACACACACCCACCCACCCACGACACACACAACCCCCCCCGACACACACAACCCCCCCGACACACACACCCCCACCCCCACACACACAACCCCCCCGACACACACAACTCCCCCGACACACCCAACCCCCCTGACACACACAACCCCCCCGACACACCCAACCCCCCCGCCACACCCAACCCCCCCAACACACACAACCCCCCCGACACACACACCCCCACCCCGACACACAACCCCCCCCGACACACACAACCGCCCCGACACACACAACCCCCCCAACACACACAACCCCCCCGACACACACAACCCCCCCTGACACACAAACCCCCCCGACACACCCAACACCCCAACACACACAACTCCCCCGACACACCCAACCACCCCCAACACACACAACCCCCCCTGACACACACAACCCTCCCTGACACACACAACCCCCCCTGACACACACAACCCTCCCTGACACACACAACCCCCCTGACACACACAACCCCCCCGACACACACAACCCCCCCTGACACACACAACCCCCACCCCCCTGACACACACACAAGCCCCCGACACACACACAACGCCCCCCAACACACCCAACCCCCCCCAACACACCCAACCCCCCCCAACACACACAGCCCCCCCGACACACACAACCCCCCCTGACACACACACAATCCCCCCCGACACACACAACCCCCCCTGACACACACCCAACCCCCCCCAACACACCCAACCCTCCCCAACACACACAACCCCCCCCGACACACACAACCCCCCCGACACACACAACCCCCCCCAACACACACACCCCACCCCGACACACACAACCCCCCCGACACACACAACCCCCCCGACACACACAACCCCCCCGACACACACCCCCACCCTGACACACACAATCCCCCCGACACACAACCCCCCGACACACAACCCCGCCCGACACACACAACCCCCCCGACACACAACCTCCCCGACACACACAATCCCCCCCCGACACACACACTCCCCCGACACACACACAATCCCCCCCGACACACAACCCCCCCGACACACAACCTCCCCGACACACACAATCCCCCCCCGACACACACACTCCCCCGACACACACACAATCCCCCCCGACACACAACCCCCCCGACACACACAACCCCCCCCAACACACACAACCCCCCCAACACACACACAATCCCCCCAACACGCACACAACCCCCCTGACACACACAACCCCCCTGACACACACACTCCCCCGACACACACACAATCCCCCCCGACACACAACCCCCCCGACACGCACAACCCCCCCCAACACACACAACCCCCCCAACACACACACAATCCCCCCCAACACACACACAACCCCCCTGACACACACAACCCCCCCCGACACACACAACCCCCCCCCGACACACACAACCCCCCCCGACACACACTTCCCAACAAACACAACCCTCCCCAACCACACACACAAACCCCTCCACACGCACAACCCCCCCACCACATACACACACTCCCCCGACACACACAACCCCTCCGACACACAACCGCCCCCCCCCCCCCCGACACACTCATCCCCTCTACCCAATATGTGGTCCTCATACCCTCTATAATCCCCACATCCCCCCCAGGCCCGTTATAGCCCTTATCCCAAACCTATCCGCCCCCCCCATCAAATCATGTGACCATTGATGAGCACCAGTATATTAAACAAAGAAACACACTCACTGATTTTTTTAGAAGTTCCAATGCAGAGAAATTCCCTCCACTAATCTCTTATGAAAACAAATATTTCTGTTTTACAACAACTTGGAGCTGTCAATCAAGCTGTCCACTTAATCGGCACCACGCTGTGATAATATTAATTTGTAGAATCAGTCGCTGCAGCACAAACCTGCTAATGAAAGTCTTCAGGCTCATGTCAATAAACAGAATGAAATATCAAGCACTGATTTTTTTTAAACTCCAGACTGTTCATCCGAAAGATGTGCTGGTTAGGGGCATTGGCCTTGCTAAATTCTCCCTTAGTGTGCCTGTGATGTGGAGATGCCGGCGTTGGACTGGGGTGGACACAGTAAGAAGTCGCACAACACCAGGTTAAAGTCCAACAGGTTTATTTGGTAGCACGAGCTTTCGGAGCGCCGCTCCTTCATCAGGTGAGTGGGAGCTGGGTTCACAAACAGGGCATGCACCGGAGTGTGGCAATGAGGGGGTTTTTCACAGTAACTTCATTGCAGTGTTAATGTAAGCTTACTTGTGACATTAATAAATAAACTTATCAATAAGCTTATTAAAAAAAAGAAATTTAAGATTATGAGAGACATGGACAGAGTGGATAAGGAGAAGCTGTTCTCCTTAGTTGAAGGGTCTGTCACGAGGGGACATAGATTCAAGGTGAGGGGCAGGAGGTTCAGGGGGATGTGAGGAGAAACCTTTTTACCCAGAGGGTGGTGAGGGTCTGGAATGCGCTGCCTGGGAGGGTGGTGGAGGCGAGTTGCCTCACATACTTTAAAAAGTACCTGGATGAGCACTCGGCACATCAGAACATTCAGGGCTATGGGCCAAATGCTGGCTGATGGGATTAGGTGGGAGGTCAGGTGTTTCTAATGTGTCGGTGCAGACTCGATGAGCCGAAAGGCCTCTTCTGCGCTGTATGATTCTATGAATTTTAAGCCCAGCGGAGTTGAATCCCTTGGTAGCTTTGACAATTCCAATAAGGTTTGATAGTTCCTTGACAGCTTAGACAGTTCCAATGAGTGTGGACAGCTCCAATAAGTTTTGACAGCTCTTTTACAATTTTGACACTTCAGATGGGTTGATGCACTTTTCCTGCACAGTCATGTTTACTTCTAAAAATCTCAAATGCTGCCTTCCTCCAAATGGTGTCTCACCTCTCCCAAAATGTCCCAGAACCGTATTTAAATTAGCACCTTACCTCTCGAAAAGGGTAGCCTCGCTATTGAAATGAACTTACCAAGTTCAGACCAGCTCTCACCTGTTCTAATCTGCACACTCTGAGCTTCACACTCCTGGCCAACCAATGTCCCACGTCAATGGAGGCAACTGCCAATTTAAATGTCCATTGCTTCCATAAAACACACACACACGCGTGAACCCTGGCCCGACTCTAATCCTGCTGCTATGAAAATGGGAAATGTTGTGTTCGGCTGCCAGTCTTCGGGTTTTTGGAAATTTCCACCGTGTTTGCCTCGACAGAGAGGCTGTCTATCATGGTGAAAACCTTGGCCTTAGCCAACATTCCCCCCCTATGTTCAGTTGAATGTTTTGGAAGGTTGTGTTAGTCTGTCGGAGGAATGGATTTGGTGTGCTGAATGACCTCTTCTTGTTCTTTTCCCCTTCCTATCTCAGGAATCTGATACTCTTTGTTTTCCTGACTGAATCGTTTGTGATATCTAAGGGAGAGAAAAGACACGAACAATTGTGGGTGCCCTTCCAATCCTCAGGACTTCAGTGGGATGAGAAACTTGGCAACATCTCTAAGTGGATGATGTTGGGCACTGTCCTTTCACCTCAGTAACTTGGGCCTGAAAGCCAGGTTACCCTCACTGCCAGCTTTAAGGGAACTCGTTAAATTTGGTTCAGGTAGAATCCATAGAATCGCTACAGTGCAGAAGGAGGCCATTCAGCCCATCGAGTCTGCACCAACTCTCTGAAAGAGCATCTTACCCCGGCTCTATTCCTGTAACCCCACTAATCCCCCTAACCTACACATTTTAGAACACTAAGGGGCAATTTAGCATGGTCAATCCACCTAACCTGCATATCTTTGGAGTGTGGGAGGAAACCGGAACACCCGGAGGAAACCCACGCAGACATGGGGAGAACGTGCAGACTCCACCCGAGGCCAGAATTGAACCCGGGTCCCTGGCACTGTGAGGCAGCAGTGCTAACCACTGTGCCACCGTGCCGCCTATCCCAATTCATCCTCTTACAGATAATAAATCCTAAATAGTACAATCTCACAAAGCGTTATTCAAATAGAATAGAATCCCTACAGTGCAGAAGGAGGCCATTCGGCCTATCAAGTCTGCACCAACCACAATCCCACCCAGGCCCTGTCCCCATAACCCCATGCACTTACCCTAGCTAGACCTCCTGACACTAAGGGGCAATTTACCATGGCCAATCCACCCAACCCGCACATCTTTGGACTGTGGGAGGAAACCGGAGCACCCGGAGGAAACCCACGCAGACACGGGGAGAACGTGCAAACTCCACACAGACAGTGACCCAAGCCGGGAATCGAACCCGGGTCCCTGGCGCTGTGAAGCAGCTGTACTAACCACTGTGCCACCGTGCCGTCCACCGTGTTGGGCTAAAGACTAGTGAGTGTCTGTGTGGAGTCTGCACGTTCTCCCCGTGTCTGCATGGGTTTCCTCCAGGTGCTCCGGTTTCCTCCCACACTCCAAAGATATGCAGGTTAGTTGGACTAGTGAGTGATCAGTTAAACTGGTTTTGTTGCTGTTGTCAGGGTCTCTGCGAGAATCCCTGCTCTCTGAGTAACGCCACGGGATTTTTCACATCGTCTCTGAGCCACTTGCTCCAGCAGCAAGACATCAGCTTAATGTCTCACCTGAAGTTTGACTGATAACACAGTAACCGCCCTCGGCCCTGGACTGGAGTATTAGCCAGGTCTAGAACTAGAGTGAGGCTCGAATCCTCTGAGTGAGATCAGAGTCTTGTACCGAACACAGGAGCAGACAGTTGGTAACCAGCGTCTGAAAGAGAATGGAAGAAGTTCATAATTCAGCTTAAACCCATCCTCGTGACCTGTGTCAGATGCATTTCTGTTTTTCATTCTGAAAGCAGTGGAGATTGGTTTAGGTGAGGAGGTTGTCGAGGGAGTGCTGACTCGGGCTGGCAAAGTTCAGTTCAGTTTGTTTGAGGCATGTTGCTGCCTGTACTTCATCTGCTTTCAATCCCCAGGCACATGGAGCGAAAAGACTGAGTTGGTGAAAGAAGGAGGAATGTGTTATTTGTTTGACTTCTATTTAGTTGCATGTGAATATACCACCAAGAAATTGCCAACACATTTTCCACAGACTTAAAATATCAAACATCTTCCCTCAGTTTATTTATAAATAGCAGATTGAGTTCCAGATAAAGGAGAGAAATGGTCCAGCAGTGGGGAAGATAATCCCCTCTGACAGCAAATATTTTCCAGCAAACACTGCTTTTAGAATTTTTCAGAATTAAAAAGGGCTACTATTTCTAACAAGCCTGTGTGTTTGAGTAAATCAATCCCAGTGCACTAATCTATCCAGCAATGTCTCTGATAGTCTCTGGACTTCAGTTACGCCATCTCCTTTCTCCCCTCGGAAAGTCTACAATTTCTAACATTCTTTAGGTGTAAACATTCTCCCTCCCCCATTTCCTCAATTTATTTGCATTTCTATGGCACCTTTACCACCCCAAGGTGGTTCACAGGATTGCGATCAGATCGAATTTGCCACCGAGTCATACAAGAAAATATTAGGACATGTGATTTTGTCAAAGAGGTTAGGGAGAAGACAATGCCAGAGGTGGGAATTGTGAAGCTTGTAAAGTTGCTACAGTCCCAGAGGACCATTGGCTCTCAAAGGGGAGAGCTGACTGGTGGTGATTTAACCTGAGGGTCACCACATCTCAGGCGAGGGGCAAGATTGAGAAGGCGGGGCCTTCATGAGTAACCTCAGCTGGTGCGGGAAATGAGCCCATACTGCTGGCATCGATCTGCATCACAAACCAGCCATCCAGCCAAATGAGCTAATCGGCACCCTTCCAGAGATTAGACCCTAGGTAGATAAAGCATTACTGGAGGATGAGCGAACTTGAGGACATGCAATTAGAAGCCAGAACTGTAAGAATGCAAAGAGTTTAGAGCCATAGAAAGCCACAAAGTTTGGGAGGGACGAGACAGTGGAGGAACTTGTTATCTTCAAGTAAAGCCCATTCTATAGGACTATAATAATGTCCTGAAATCCTTACTCTACAGGGTAACTCCTACTGTAACATGCAAACATGTTTTCATTTTACATAGCACATTATCATTGGGTGCCAATTCCAATTTCTCGGAAGACTAAGGAAATTTGGCATGTCAGCTACAACTCTCAACAACTTTTACAGATGCACCATAGAAAGCATTCTTTCTGGTTGTATCACAGCTTGGTATGGATCCTGCTCTGCCCAAGACCACAAGAAACTACAAAAGATCTTGAATGTAGCCCAATCCATCACACAAACCAGCCTCCCATCCATTGACTCTGTCTACACTTCCCGCTGCCTCGGGAAAAGCAGCCAGCATAATTAAGGACCTCACACACCCTGGACATTCTCTCTTCCACCTTCTTCCACCGGGAAAAAGATACAAAAGTCTGAGGTCATATACCAACCAACTCAAGAACAGCTTCTTCCCTGCTGCCATCAGATTTTTGAATGGACCTCCCTTGCATTAAGTTGATCTTTCTCTACACCCTAGCTATGACTGTAACACTGCATACTGCACTCTCGTTTCCCTCTCTATGAACGGTATGCTTTGTCCGTATAGCACGCAAGAAACAATACTTTTCACTGTATACTAATACATGTGACAATAATAAATCAAATCAAATCAAAATCAATTAATGTGGAATTAAGGAAAGTTTTTGCTTGGGCCTGAAATTGAAACTGCTTTTCTCTAAAGATGCGGAGTTGCCGGCATTGGACTGGGTAGCCTCATAACACCAGGTTAAAGTCCAACAGGTTTATTTGGTAGCACCTGATAAAGGGGCAACGCTCCGAAAGCTCGTGCTAACAAATAAACCTGTTGGATTTTAACCTGGTGTTGTGAGGCTACTTACTGTTTCTCTAAAGAAGCAGACAGGGTAGACTGAGGTGAGCTGATATCCTGGCGAGCTGGATTGTATGACAGGACAAGTTTGAATAGTAAAGTCCTAGCGTCTGAGCCACAGAATGAGCCAATTCCTAATGCAGGTGGTTTTAAAACTGCCAGGCACCGAGGCGCTGGTGCTGGTAACCACAGACTGAAATCCCACACACTGATCCTAACCTTTACATCCATAACTCTTTCATCTGAGTCCGTTTTGCCAAAAACAAAAGCTTGTTTAACTTTTAAAATGTCTCTCATGGGGAATTAAGCTTTCCATTATTGGGGCCACCTCAGTCTGTGGAGATAAATGCTGATGGTTAACTTTGAGCAGCTTGTCTGTAATTCTGTTTTTTCATATTCGCAAGTCACTGTTGGAAGTGCCTTGTCAGCAAGATCAAACCTCACAGCCTGAATTGGCACTGTGTGATATGAGTCTGTGGATTCTTTGTGGGAAAGAGCTTCATTGTTAAGAGAACTCCGAGGCATCCCAGTGGCTTTGAAGCCGAAAACTCCATGATTACAAGTGAACACAGTGATGTTTATATTAGTATCAGAATTAATATCAGCATGGTGGCACAGTGGTTAGCACTGCTGCCTCGCAGCGCCAGGGACCTGGGTTCAATTCCCGGCTCGGGTCACTGCCTGTGTGGAGTTTGCACATTCCCCCCATGTCTGCGTGGGTTTCCTCCGGGTGCTTCGGTTTCCCCCCACAGTCCAAAGATGTGCAGGTTAGGTGGATTGGCTAAATTGCCCCTTAGTGTCAGGGAGACTAGCTAGGGTAAAATACATGGGGTTACGGGAATGGGGCCTGGGTGGGATTGTGGTCGGTGCAGACTCGATGGGCCAAACAGCCTCCTTCTGCATTGTCAGATTCTATGATACACTGGCTTACTATCAATTCTGTTCGATCATATTCCTGTTCCTTGGGACGTTTTGCTATGTTTCAGACACTATATAAATTATTGTTGTATCCCAATAAGCAACATGTGTTTGTTGTTAGAATGGAACGGTGAGTCAATCCTTTGATTTTTGCTGTTGATTATGACTGCACCATTCTGCTGGCCCATCATTGCAGCTTTGCCCACGTTTGAAGCCAAGTGGAGAATTGTTGTGAGTTTGTAGCGACTGCATTCAAGACAATCTTGCTGACTGTGGAATCACACTTTGTGTTTTCGGGGAATGGGGAAGTCTCGCCTTCACCGGCACAGACTGGATATTCAGGAGTGTGTTCCCACCGTTTATATCAGGCGCGACTCAGTGGGTAGTAGAAGGTTGTGGATTCAGCTCCCACTCCAGAGATTTGAGCACTGAACCCCTGTGCCGTACTGAGGGAGCGACAGTTAGAGGAGCTGTGTTCAAATGAAATGTTGAACTGAGATTCCACCCACCCTCTCAACTCAATCTCACAGCACAATTTGTAGAAGTGCAGGGTGATCTTCCCTCTGTCCTGGCCAATAGTTAGCCCTCCCCCAGCATCACTGAAACGGATTAACTGGTCACTTATTTTACAGCTATTTGTGGGATCTTACTGTGCTCAAATTGGCTGTTGTGTTTCCAGCATTAAAACAGTGGTCACATCTCAAAGGTGTTACATCGTGTGAAGTGCTTTGGGATGTCCTGAGGCTGTGAAAGATGCTATAGAAATGTTTATCTCCTTTTTAAAAACTTAATTTCTGGATTATTGTCTTTGGATAATTATGCGTACCTGTTTCTTATCGACAAGAATTCCCGGACAACCCAGAGTAGGTTAACACAGTGGGATAGGAGACCAGACAACCCAGAGTAGGTTAACACAGTGGGATAGGAGACCAGAATTACATCCACATAGTTCTGCTTATCTGGAGTGTGTTTCTGTGCACATCATTGTGGGGCAGCACAGTGACAGAGTGGTCAGCACTGCTGTCTCACAGCGCCACGGACCCGGGTTCAGTTCTGGCCTCGGGTCAATTGTCTGTGCGGAGTTTGCACGTTCTCCCCGTGTCTGCATGGGTTTCCTCCGGCTGCTCCGTAACTTTCTCTAGCTCTCAGGAGAACAATTCAGTTTCTCCAATCTTCCTCGAGCCTTGACATTCTTTTGAAGCGTGGTAAAGGTGCCTAAAGGTCGATGGAAACAAAATGAAAATCAGGAGAAATTGATATTGCCATTTTGTAACATCGAATGATCCCAGCATCGGCACAGAAAGAAGTTTGTGTTATCTCGGGTTAGAGTAGATTAACCTGTGTCTGAGTGGCTCATCTGCACATTTCTTAAATTAAAACCAGATGCCAAAACTTCTGACTTGAAGGATTTGCACCCTTTTACATATCGGGAATTCCAAAGTGGAAATAAACAGGAAACTTGCCGTCAATTAAAATTGATGGACAGAAAATCCCTGGATCTTCCTAACCTCTGACCCTGAACTTCAGCATGAGGAGGTCTGTGTTGAGAATGGAAATTTGGAAGAACTCACCATTTTATTTCCTTGTGTGAATCGTAATGAAGTTATTCCGATCCCCAAATTATCCTTTATCTGCAGCAAAGCCAGAACTACAATCGATCACTTTTACCGGTCCATCTGGCCAATGTGGGCAGCCACCACTCGCATTTCTGATCATTAATCGCGAGGAGCATGCACTCAAATCTCTCCCATTCCACTGAGGAGTGAGGCTCCCCACGGCAATGCAGATTGGTACAGCAACCCAACAGGACTCGTGCGAGGGTCCCACTCACTGCTTCTTTGCTTATATTGTGTCCTCCCTCCAGTTTTGAATTCAGCAAACTAGCAAATTTAGCTTTCAGTGTCAGGACTAAGTCTGCTGCATTCATTCAGTTTTTTTGCTGTTTTAATAGCTAACATTAATGTTCATTGTTACCTTAAAGTGGTTCAAACTATGGGCGGGATTTTCCGGCTGAACACGCCCCAAGACCGAAAATTCTCGCCCGAGGTCAACGGACCTTTTCACGGTCAGCCGAATTTTCTGTGCCACCCACTATGATTCCCATGGCAGGTGGGATGGGAAAATTCCACCCTATGTGTCCGAATTGAGAATCAGTTCCCCGCCCCCCCCCCACCCACACCCCCCCCCCCCCCCACTCTGTACCTCGTTCCCCTCTGTTTCTCCTGGGTATTCAGAGGACGTTCAGTTAATTATCAAGTGTGCTTCGAATCTTCCAGCACCATTCTCTCCTTGGTTGTCTTGCGGAGAAGGCAAACAGGAAGGGATGACTCAGGGTGCAAAGTACTAATGAAGTCATTGCCCTTTGCATCATCAATGGGATTATTGTGGACTTCATTCATAAACCCATTTCCCAACCGAACATCCAGACATTTTCATTGGGAATTAACCCAGATAGCATTGGCAAGAAGCTCAAAGGATTTTGTCCATTTCAAAATATCTCCTCAGGAAACCATGCCTCCGAAATACATATTTCTCAATGTGATTGTCATGGGGACGAATGTTTAGACTGCCTGCACACACCGCAACAAGTCTCACTCACAGGGAGTGTTCAAATCCCGACAGCAGGCTCCTTGGGTTGAGGAGATCTGAGGGACAATATTTGTGTTTTTAAGTACTGGTATTAACCAAGATGCAAGTTCCTCAGTGTGTGTAGCAGTGTGATGAAGGAGTTTGAAGATTCCTTCCGTCTCTTATAGAGACCGAGGTGATGAATGTGTTGAAAACATCACTAGAAATACAAAGAGAATCACCGTGAATTCTCTGACAATGCTGTTCTGCACAGCATGCAGAAGAATTCTTACTCTCCCATTCCTCTTCATGGGTAGCGCTCCCATTCTGCAATTTTCACTGAGGCTGCTTCTAGACATTATTTTTTTTTAGAAAAAGCAAAATACCACAGATGCTGGAAATAAAAACAGAAAATGCTAGAAAAACTCAGCAGATCTGGAGAAAGAAACAGAGTTAAGCTTTCGAGTCCAATATGACTGAAGCTATATGTGGAGTGTGTGGTTTATATGCGGTTTCACGTATTTAGCTGGCTGGAACCAGGTAAACTCTCTTCAGACAGTTCTTCACTCTGAATCTTCCAGTTCCTCCATGGTGTTCACCTTTATCTTTCCCCAGTGGAATCTCTTGTTCTTATCTTTGAACAGATCTCGCCCTATCGCAGATTCACAATGAGTTATAGAGTCATTATGGCACAACGAGAGGCTATTTAGCCTATTGACTCTCTGCTAGCTCTCTGTAGAGCAATCCAGTCAGTCCCATCCCCTCAGTCTATCCCTAATCTCTGCAAGCACCGTGGGCAGCACGGTGGCACAGTGGTTAGTACTGCTGCTTCACAGCATCGGGGAACCGGGTTCAATTCCTGGCTTGGGTGACTGTCTGTGTGGAGTTTGCACGTTCTCACCGTGTCTGCGTGGGTTTCCTCCGGGTGCTCCGGTTTCCTCCCACATTCTGAAAGACTTGTTGGTTAGGGTGCATTGACCCGAACAGGCACCAGAGTGTGGCGACTAGGGGAATTTCACAGTGACTTCATTGCAGTGTTAATGCAAGCCTGACTTGTGACTAATAAATTAACTTAAGCTTATTTCCCTCAAGTGGCCATCCAATTTTCTTTTGTCAAACTTGTTTGAGAATTTTTCTTGTCTTTTTGAAAATTATTACTTGTCAAGTTTGTTAGTTGCTTCACTTGCCCTAGCCTGTTTCTCTAATTCCCTAGAACTCATGTCAAATGACATTTCTCTATTCTTTACAAATTGCGTTGTTGAGAGGGAGTGACATAACAATGCCAAGTGGCCCGCATGTGAGGGGTTTGTAAGTTGCTGCACCATGAGTCAGAATTTTTACTCTATCCATATCTAAAAGTAAGAAATTGCATCTCTATAGCACCTTTCAGAGTCTCAGAACGTCCCTAATTGCTTTACAGCCAATGAAGTACTTTTGAAGTTTAGCAACTGCTGTGATGTAGGAACCCCGGCAGCGAATTTGTAGACAGAACACGGTGAAATTTGAATTCAATACAAAATCTGGAATTAAAAGTCTTTGAACTGAGGTAGTTTGGTTTTTGTTTAGTAAGAGTTTTAGAGGATTTGAAGCAAAGGCAGATGAAAGGAATTGAGATGCAGATCAATCATGTTCCCATTAAATGGCAGAACTAGTGACAGAATGGACACCAAATGTTCCAAAAGTAACAGTCACACTGCAGGAACAGGGACTTGAGAATGCAAGAGCAGTAAACAACACAGTCCGACGCTATCTTCACTTATCGTTTCCGTGAGACAGTTATTGTCAACATTTCAGATGTCAGCGGTGTTTTTCCAGAAATCTCCACCTCATTTGGAACTGCAGCAAAGAATCTATTTTGGAGATTTACTCGGCATGGATTAAATTGGTTTCCAAATGACCCCAATCATGATTAGAAATTCCGCTGACTAACCCTTCTATTGTAAAAACACCACCACAATCTGCCTTAACAATTTCTTAAGTGGATTTCTGTATTCTCCCTTTCAAACATCAAATTATAATTTTACACATCAGTTGATCAGTCTGGCAGGTGCCGTCAAACCATTGCTCCAAATCCTGCTTTCTGGCCCTTTCACCTGTTCCAGTCAGTGACCTGGAGTTAGTCTCCAAACACGGGTTTCCCTGCCAACTGCATCAAAGGCAACACGTTTAATTTTTTTTACAGTGTTTCTCGGCAGAGCAATTTTAATTGAAACTTCTCAAGCCAGCCCATTGTTCTAATCCGGTCATCACGTGAAATCAAACATTTCTTCAAAGTCCCTGATTTCATATTAATGTGAACTGGTCAGATCATTCTAGCCAATTCCGTCACCCTAAGGTCCAGGCTGTCACTTACTTTATTGTCAACGGATCTAACCATTTACGCTGATTTTCTAAATTTCCATAAAGTGCATCTCTTTAGCCAGCCTTGCAATCACCCTCTTAATCTCTTTTTTCTTGCTCTGCTCCCTTTATTCTGTCATTTAGTTATGCAACAGTCAGGCTGCCTTCAAATGGTAGCAAGTAGAATAATTTTTTATAATTACATTCATATATACCTTTCGCAACGTTAGGACATCCCAAAGTGCTTCACAGCCAATAAAGTAATTTTTGAAGTATAATCGCTGTTGCAATGATGGAAATGTATTGACCAGTTTGTAGCCAGCAAGGTCTCCTAAACCACATTACAATAATGACCAGATCAACCTTTTCAGTGATGTTGGTTCATAGAGTTATAGAATCCTACAGTGCAGAAGGAGGCCATTCAGCCCATCGAGTCTGCACCGACCACAATCCCACCCAAGCCGATCTATCCCTATAACTCCATGCATTTACCCCAGCCAGTCCCCCTGACACTAAGAGGCAATTTAGCATGGCCAATCCATCCAAGGGGTTGAGGGGTAAATGTGGGACCAGGTCACTGAAATAACTTAATTTCCCTCCTTTGAGTGACGTCTTCCAGAGAGGTTGGACTGGAATCAATTTAATGTCTCATCCAAACGTTGGCCTCACTGACAGTGTGGCACACCCTCAGTACAGCACTGAGAGTGTCAGTTTGGACTATATGTCAACAGTGAGATTCACACCAACAACCTTCTGACTCAGTTGATACAAATGCAAGACACTGCTAAACAATGTTGAAATGTGCAAATAAAACCATACACATTACAGGGAGCTGTTGATGTTGAGGTTTTGTCACTGGACTAGTAATCTAGAGACCCAGGCAGGTGGTGGAATTAGAATTCAGTATAAAATTTAAAAATTGGATCAGTGTAGAGGGAGCTTTACTCTGTATCTAACCCCGTGCTGTACCTGTCCTGGGAGTGTTTGATGGGGGACAGTGTAGAGGGAGCTTTACTCTGTATCTAACCCCGTGCTGTACCTGTCCTGGGAGTGTTTGATGGGGACAGTGTAGAGGGAGCTTTACTCTGTATCTAACCCCGTGCTGTACCTGTCCTGGGAGTGTTTGATGGGGGACAGTGTAGAGGGAGCTTTACTCTGTATCTAACCCCGTGCTGTACCTGTCCTGGGAGTGTTTGATGGGGACAGTGTAGAGGGAGCTTTACTCTGTATCTAACCCCGTGCTGTACCTGTCCTGGGAGTGTTTGATGGGGACAGTGTAGAGGGAGCTTTAGTCTGTATCTAACCCCGTGCTGAACCTGTCCTGGGAGTGTTTGATGGGGACAGTGTAGCGGGAGCTTTACTCTGTATCTAACCCCGTGCTGTACCTGTCCTGGGAGTGTTTGATGGGGGGACAGTGTAGCGGGAGCTTTACTTTGTATCTAATCCCCGTGCTGTACCTGTCCTGGGAGTGTTTGATGGGGGCAGTGTAGGGGGAGCTTTACTCTGTATCTAACCCCGTGCTGTACCTGTCCGGGGAGTGTTTGATGGGGACAGTGTAGGGGGAGCTTTACTCTGTATCTAATCCCCGTGCTGTACCTGTCCTGGGAGTGTTTAATGAGAAGATGAATGGCCAGAGTGTAAATATCTGCTGGTCTCTCTCATTGTTGGGGTAAAGATGAAAATCAACAATAAGATTGATCTAAAAAGCCATCTTGGGTGGTCGAAATACATGAGGAAGGCATTGGGATAAGTTTCTGAAATAATTCTTGATTGTAAGCGGTATCTTACAAAGGAGGAAGTGACCTGATTGCAGGCAGTGTTGAGGAGTAGTGATGATAATGTCACAGAATCATCAAAGGTTACAGGGAATGATCCAATTTCTGTCTGAAAGCTTTGATTGAATCTGTTTCTAGCACACTCTCAGACAGAGCATCCACATCTTTCTCACAGTGAGATACCTGTACTGGACACAATATATCAGCTGATACTGAGCCAATGTGTTGTTGTAATCTCCTTGTGTTTGTTCTGCTATGTCCCTATAGGTAAAGCTCATGATTCTGTGTGCTTTATTAGCCGCTTTCTCAAGCTGTTTGCCAGCTTTAGTGATTTGTATCTCAGCTCCCTCTGCTCCTGCATGCCCTTTCGAACTGTCCGCTATTTCATATTGCCTCCTCCCCATTCTCTCTCCCAAATGAAAAACTTCATATTTCTCCTCATTAGATTTAATCTGCCGATTTTTCACCTACTCCGCTATCCTGTACATTTTCCCGTGAAATTTATCACAATGCTCCTCAGAGTTCACAATATGCCCAAATTCAGTGTCATCTTGAAATTTTGAATTTGTGCCATGTACATCCAAGAGTAGCTCATTAATACAGACCAAGAAAATAACACCAACACCTAAGGAACCCTATTAAATATCTTCCTCGAGATCTCCTGGTCTGCGGAGCATTGGAGACTGGATATGTGAACCCCATGACGTGCTACCAGACCCCTTGGAGGTCCTGACCCATGGACGCCATGGGAATTGCCCAGAAAGTTTCAAATCCCAATGAGCAAACTTCGCCAGGTCCTCCAAAAATCTCTCCAACTTTGAGTTGGATTTGGAGGCTTCGGACAGTTCTGATTTCTTTCACTGGACAGTCACCCAGGAAATGTTACACAGGAAAATCCTAATGTAACTCCGGGGTAACTATAATTATTCACATTGACCCGCCTGACTCCCCCAACTATCCCTGACCTGACCTGACTAGCCCCAACACCCAACTCCTCAGTGAACCCCCAACCCAACCTGAGTGTGAGCACCACTCCCCGACTCCTTCCCGTACCCTTCCTGACCTGTCCCGACCTGACCCAGCTCCCATCTCATCCCCTTACCCATTACCTCGACGCCCCATCCGCTTACACACCTACATATTAATCCACCTGCTCAGACGTTCATCCAATTTCACCAACTGAATCGATTTAAACTCCTACCAGAATAAGGCAGCTAGTGCCATGAACAGGGGTGCGGCCCGCTGCACACATACTCTCTACTGCTCCCGCTCGGATTTCCTCTGCTACATGAGCTTTGCAGGATCTGCCATTGGAAGATTGGAAGATTCACCTGAAGAAGGAGCGATACTCCGAAAGCTCGTGCTACCAAATAAACCTGATGGACTTTAACCTGGTGTTGTGAGACTACTTACTATTGGAAGATTGGCTAGGAAAATCAGAGGAAGATCAATGGGTAGATTTTGTTGTCTGGAGTTCTGACCCTGATCAGAAGGTTTGGACCTTTATATCCTGTCACTGAATCAATTCCGTTTGCATGTTGCTTCTGTCCTTTATTCCAGACGCTTTAATTTTATCCCCAAAAGTCAGTTGTTTGGCATTTTATGTCTTTTGAAAGTCCATATACACCACATCAACTCATCAACCCTCTCTGTTACTTAGGGTTACGGGGGAAAAGGGACTAGGTGAATTGCTCATTTGGAGAGCCAGTGCAGACATGATGGGCCAAATGGCCTTCTTCTATGCTGTAACAATTCTATGATAAGAACATAAGAACTAGGAGCAGGAGTGGGCCATCTGGCCCCTCGAGCCTGCTCCACCATTCAATAAGATCATGGCTGATCTTTTCATGGACTCAGCTCCACTTAGCTGCCCGCTCACCATAACCCTTAATTCCTTTACTGTTCAAAGATTTATCTATCCTTGCCTTAAAAACATTCAATGAGGCAGCCTCAACTGCTTCACTGGGCAAGGAATCCCACAGATTCACAACCGTTTGTGTAAAGAAATTCCTCCTCAACTCAGTCCTAAATCTGCTCCCCCTTATTTTGCGGCCATGCCCCCTAGTTCTAGTTTCACCTGCCAGTGGAAACAACTTCCCTGCTTCTATTTTATCTATTCCCTTCATAATCTTATATGTTTCTAGAAAATCGCCCCTCATTCTTCTGAATTCTAATGAGTATAACCCCAGTCTACTCAGTCTCTCCTCATAAGCCAACCCTCTCAACTCCGGAATCAACCGAGTGATTCTCCTCTGCACCCCCTCCAGTGCCAGTATCTCCTTTCTCAAATAAGGAGATCAAAATTGTACACAGTACTCCAGGTGTGGCCTCACCAGCACCTTATACAGCTGCAACATAACCTCACTGTTTTTAAACTCCATCCCTCTAGCAATGAAGGACAAAATTCCATTTGCCTTCTTAATTACCTGCTGCACCTGCAAACCAACTCCTTGAGATTCCTGCACAAGGACACCCAGGTCCCTCTGCACAGCAGCATGCTGCAATTTTTTTACCATTTAAATAATAGTTCATTTTGCTGTTATTCCTACCAAAACGAATGATCTCACATTTACCAACATTGTACTCCATCTGCCAGACCCTCGCCCACTCACTTAGACTATCTATATCCCTTTGCAGACTTTCAGCGTCCACTGCACACTTTGCACTTCCACCCATCTTAGTGTCATCTGCGAATTTTGACAAACTACACTTGGTCCCCAACTCCAAATCATCTGTGTAAATCGTAAACAATTGTGGTCCCAACACTGATCCCTGAGGCACTGACCCCTGAGGCACTGACCCCTGAGGCACTGACCCCTGAGGCACTGACCCCTGAGGCACTGACCCCTGAGGCACTGACCCCTGAGGCACTGACCCCTGAGGCACTGACCCCTGAGGCACTGACCCCTGAGGCACTGATCCCTGAGGCACTGACCCCTGAGGCACTGACCCCTGAGGCACTGACCCCTGAGGCACTGACCCCTGAGGCACTGACCCCTGAGGCACTGATCCCTGAGGCTGCAATCTATCTCGACCAGATGACTTTACCAGTTTGGAAGTCCTGGCAGTTATTCTGGGATCTTCTCTTTCTCTATTTTATCTCGTCCAGTGTCCCACCAGCCTCCTTGTTTACCATCGCCTTGGCAAGGTCCTGGTCCTTGGCAAACATTGATTTAGTGCCTCAGCCTTTCCTTCATCTCCCACTGATAGATGCCCATTTCAACCTCGCCACCCCTCTGCCAACCCGTTTATAGTGAACATGGAGTTTGATGTATTTTATTTTTGAATTGCAATTAGGAAGTCCTCAACAGCTTCAATCCCTGTTCCCCCTCACAGGAATCGCAGCCTGAAAGCTTTAAGCAGCATTTTAGGTCAAACCGTAATGTTTTATTCATTAACATAATTCCTCCACCCTCAGGCTGTGGATTCCCTGTGGATTTTGCATCGGTCCGACTCGAATCCCAATCTATGGCCCCAGAAAACTTCAAACATTTCCGACTCTAAGTGGGCTGTGTGCTATGAGCTGCTAAACCTTGAGTAACCATGGGAACAAACCTTGGGTAATCATGGCAACCAGAGCTTAAATCACATGAATAGTTAAAGCTCCATCATCAGGGCCCTTTAAGTGCTCAGTAACTTTAACTTTCATCGTTTTCCTGCTGTGAGTTTAACACATTGACAGACCTCACATGGCATTGCTTCCACTTGGTCAGTCAGTCTCATTAGGAAAGTGCATTGCAACCAATAATTACAAGGTATTATTCTGCTGCTAAGATGAAGCTGTGTCTGCTCCCGCCTTCCCCACAAGGCCATACGAGTTGAACTGATGTTTAAAAAAATACAAGAACATCCAGGGGTCAAGTGGAGGCTAATTGCTTTCTTTCTGTTTTATTCTTGTAGAATCGTAGAGTCAGGTCACACAGCAGGAGACCATTTGGCTCATCAGACCGGTGTGGGGTTCTCTGAGAGAGCTATCCAATGGGTCCCATTCCCCCACTCTTTCCCCATAGCCCTGCAAATTTTGCCCCTTCTAATATTTATCCAATTCCCTTTTGAAAGTTCTTAATGAATCTGCTTCCACCGCCCTTCCAGGCAGCTCTTTCTAGATCACAACAACTCACTGCGTAAAGGACAAAAAGTTACATCGAATCCCCACTGGTTCCACAGCCAATTCTCTTCAATCTCTGTCCCTTTGGTTACCAACTCTGTGTGCCAGTAATAAGAGATTCTCCTTATTTATTCAATCAAAATCTTCGAAGAATTTTAATCACCTCCATTAAATCTCCCCTTAACCTTCTCTGCTCCAAGAACAATCCCAGCTTCTCCGGTCTCTCCTGGTAACCGAACCGCTCTGGAACCATTTTGGTAAATTTCCCCTCCACTCCAGGACACACAACAGCGCAGAATCGCCGAGCAGAAACTGATAGCCAAGTTCCTCACGCGTGAAGACGGCCTCAAACGGGTACTTGGGTCCATGCCACACTATCTGTAACCCCCACCATACTTCCTGAGCTTGCAAAATCCTACTAACTGTCCTGGCTTGAGACACATTTCACACCTCTTGAACCTGTGATTATCCATCTCTCCACGTGCACTTTTCGTACCTGTAAAGACTTGATTACCTGTAAAGACTCGCATTCCAACCATTCGTTATATTCCAATCTGTAATTATCTTGCAATTGCGTCTTTGTCTATATATGCCATGTTTGTGAACTAACCTCCGCTCACCTGATGAAGGAGCAGCGCTCCGAAAGCTCGTGATTCCAAATAAACCTGTTGGACTCTAACCTGATGTTGTGAGACTTCTTACGTTAAATTTCCTGTGCAACAAGGGTGGCATGGTGGCACAGTGGTTGGCACTGCTGCCTCACAGCGCCAGGGACCCAGGTTCAATTCCAGCCTTGGGTCACTGTCTGTGTGGAGTTTGCACATTCTCCCCGTGTCTGCCTGGGTTTCCTCCGGGTGCTCCAGTTTCCTCCGACAGTCTAAAGATGTGCTGGTTAGGGTGCATTGGCCGTGCTAAATTGCCAGGTGTCTAGCCTGGGTAAATGCATGGGGTTATGGGGATAGGGCCTGGGTGGGATTGTGGTCGGTGCAGACTAGATGGGCCGAATGGCCTCCTGCTTCACTGTAGGGAGTCCATGGATTCTATGAACCTCTCTAAGACCTTCCAAAAAGCCAGTGCCGAGAATGGACGCAATGTTACAGCTGGGGCCTGCGCAATTTTCTTTAAATGTTTAACAAAACTTCCATGCTTTTGTTCTTCAAGTCTTCACTAAGGATCCCATGTGATTCTCTAACTGACTTCTCCGCTTGTTCTGCCATCTTCAAAGATTTGCACGCGTACTCACTGCTCAGACACCCACTTCCACATTTTTAGAGGCTGTTTATTCATTGGCTGTTTGACATTTGGAGTGTGGCTTGTTTTCTAAATTCTTGAGTTAATCAGATGTGACTGAGACACAGGCTTGTGTGAGTGACAATTTGGAGTGTGTGACAAGCATATTAATGTCACATCACACAGATTTCCGAAACATGGAACTCTGACAAGTTCACTGAGGTAACTGGGGGGAAGTTACTGAGTGGAACACTGAGGAGACAGTTCATAGCCTGTTGTGAGGAGGTTTTGTGAATTACACTCTCTGGGTAGGTGCTGTCTCTCACGTGCTCACTCTCTCATTTTGCTTCCTGTTTTGATTAGAGTTTAGAGGAAGTCAAAGAATCCTACAGTGCAGAAGGAGGCCATTTGGCCCATTGAGTCTGCACTGACCACAATCCCACCCAGGCCCTGTCCCCATAACCCCATACATTTACCCTGCTAGTCCCCCTGACACTAAGGGGCAATTTAGCATGGCCAATCCACCTAACCTGCACATCTTTGGACTGTGGGAGGAAACCGGAGTATCCGGAGGGAATCCACACAGACACGGGGAGAATATGTAAACTCCACATAGACAGTGACCCAAGCCGGGAATCGAACCCAGGTCCCTGGCGCTGTGAGGCAGCAGTGCTAACCACTGTGCCACCGTGCCACCTATGGTTTCTTTTCAGAGTTTTGGAGACGTGGAACATGGTTCCAAGCACTGCTGAGATTATCTCGAAGAGAAGGAGGATGAATATTGGGTGAGGATTGAGATTGAAGGAGTTGGTTCACAGTGAGATGCATGAAACCGCAGTTCGCAAATTTAACTAGGGCTATTTGTGACCTTCTTTGGAATGTAACCAGTCAGAGGTTGAACAATGGTTGTGTGAGGGTGGATAAGGATTGCGGAGTATTGTTCAGTGATAATATTGCAGAATGTCGCTGTGTAGGCATGCAAGATCCTGCCTCAATCCTTGTGCTGCACTGAATTACAGACTTTGGAGCTGAGAGTGTGTTCTCCCAGTCCTTGCCTATTCAATCACAACATGGAGGAAACAAATTCTTTAATTCAGTGCCCTGGGCGGTCTGCATTTGAAACAGACGAGGCTGGTGCCAGTTTATAATGATACTCCTCTTGTAATTTTTAAATTACTTATTCTGGCTTGGAATTCAAAAATGTAAGATTGAAAGCTTGTATTTATTAACAGCTTTACTCTTTGGCTGCTTTTAAAATTCAAGGTTTCAGTGGGAGGGTTTGTGCATAAGACAAGAAATTTGCATGCACAATTTTATCTGTGCATGCAAGAGAGTTTGTATTTGTGTGTGTACGCGTCGGCATCTGGGTGTATATGTGTACATTTGCGTGTGTGTGCGTTTGCGTGTGTGTGTGTGCATGTGTGTGTTTGTGCGTGTTTGTGCATGTGTGTTTGTGCATGTGTGTGTTTGTGCGTGTTTGTGCGTGTGTGTGTTTGTGCATGTGTGTGTGTGTTTGTGCATGTGTGTTTGTGCATGTGTGTGTTTGTGCATGTGTGTTTGTGCATGTGTGTTTGTGCATGTGTGTGTTTGTGCGTGTGTGTGTGTGTGTCCGTGCACGTGTGTTTGTAGATAAATTTGTGTCTGTGAGAGAATTTTTTGAAAATGTATTCTTGGCAGTGAGAAGTTTTGATTTATTTTCCCAGCTTTGTACAACTGAGAGGCTTACTAGGCCAGTTAAGAGGGTATTTAAGAGCCAATCGTGTTAGTGTCGGGCTGGAATTTCAGAGAGAGAACAAGGATGAGAACATCAGTGACCTGTTGGGTTTTGATGATAATCTGACAGTTTCATTTGGGATTTGCCAGGTGAGTGGGAGGGAAAATCTCTGCTGCATCCTCCTTGGGCACAGATGCTCTCTCATCCTCACTCTTGGAGCCCTCAGCCGAGTGAAATATTTACAACAACAACAACAACAACTTGCCTGGTGCCTTTATTTTCCTGAGGTGCTTTACTCTCCCTAAGATCAAACCTGTGGTGTAGCCCCATCTTTGCTCCCTCAAGTCCAGGAGTGCTGATCTTAACCAACTATTTTCACCATCTTTCACCGTATCTGGCCCAAGCTATATTGTGCACTTTTTGGCATCACTTGCCTTTTGCCAAATCTACTCAGTATGCCCACATCATCCTGGAAGGATCTTGTTTTCTCCACAACAAACCATCTCCTTAAACCCCTCTCCATGCCAATGTGTTACCGCCTACACCGTGAGCTTTAATTTTCCGCAATAACCTTTAATGTGGCACTTTATCAAATGCCTTCTGGAAATCTAAGTCCAGTACATGAATACATGATACATGATTAGAATGGCAATAGAGGGATATGGTCCCCGGAAGGGTAGGGGTTTTAGTTCAGTCGGGCAGCATGGTCGGTGCAGGTTTGGAGGGCCGAAGGGCCTGTTCCTGTGCTGTAATTTTCCTTGTTCTTTGTACATCCACAGATTCCCCTTTATACATACACTTCTTCAAATTGGTTAAAGATGGTTTCCCTTCCACAAAACCATGTTGACTCTGCCTGATGACCCTGAATTTTTCCAAGCATCTTTACAAATATCTTCTGCTTTCTGTCTCCCTCTCTTTTTGAACAATGGAGTTACATTTGCAATTTTCCAATCTAATGGAACCTTCCCGAAATCTAGGTATTTTTGGAAAATTAAAACTAATGCATCAACTATCTCATTAGCCACAAAAACTGAAAATGCTCTGACAAAGGGTAACCCAGACTCAAAACGTTGGCTCTATTCTCTCTCCACAGACGCTGTCAGACCTGCTGAGATTTTCCAACATTTTATGTTTCTGTTTCGGATCCCAGCATCCGCAGTTTTTTGTCTTTACCTAATACTTCCCACTGCCTCGGAAAAGCAGCCAGCATAATTAAGGACCCCACGCACCCCAGACATTCTCTCTTCCACTATTTTCCATCAGGAAAAAGATACAAAGCTCTGAGATCACGTACCAACCCACTCAAGGACAGGATAGAGTGGACGTGGAGAGGATGTGCGGGTTAGGTTGATTGGCCAGGCTAAAATTGCCCCTTAGTGTCCTGAGATGTGTAGGTTAGAGGGATTAACGGGTAAATATGTAGGGATATGGGGGTAGGGCCTGGGTGGGATTGTGGTCGGTGCAGACTCGACGGGCCGAACGGCCTCCTTCTGCACTGTAGGGTTTCTATGATTCTATGATGTTTCCACTACTAGGAAAAATTAGAACCGGAGGACACAACCTCAGGCTAAAGGGATGATCCTTTAAAACAGAGATGAGGAGGAATTTCTTCAGCCAGAGAGTGGTGAATCTGTGTAACTATTTGCTGCAGAAGGCTGTGGAGGCCAGGTCATTGAGTGTCTTTAAGACAGAGATAGATAGGTTCTTGATTAATAAGGGGACCAGAGGGTATAGGGAAAAGGCAGGAGAATGGGGATGAGAAATAAATCAGCCATGATTGAATAGCGGAGCAAGAGTCGATGGGCCGAGTGGCCTAATTCTGCTCCTATGTCTTATGGTCTTATGGTTTAACAGCTTCTTCCCTGCTGCCATCAGACTTTTGAATGGACCTGCCTCACATTAAGTTGATCTTTCTCTACACCCTAGCTATGACTGTAACACCACATTCTGCACCCTCTCCTTTCCTCCTGTCTGTATAGCTCACAAGAAATAATACTTTTCACTGCATGCTAATACATGTGATAATAATAAATCAAATCAAGCCTAATATCAAAATCATTGGCCATTTATTTTAAGATCCTTAGACGAAGCCCGTCCAGACTTGGGGATTTGTCAGCCCACAGCTCCAACAATTTGCTCAACAGCATTTCCCAGGTGATTGTAAAATTCCTCCTTCCCTTTCATTTCCTGATTTACACCTATTTCTCGGGTGTTACTGGTATCCTCTATAGTGAAGACTGCTACAAACTACCTGTTCAATTCACCCACCATCTCCCTATTTCCAATTATTAATCCCCCAGGCACAATTTCTACGGGATATTGGGATACTGGGATATTTTCTTAACAAGTTAACAATATTACATGATGCCGTCAAAGTGAAGTTTGTATTCTCTGGCTTGACGAATAGTCATGGTGAGAGGACCTATAGCGTACACATATTGTGTATTATCGTTGCTGCCCTCAGTGACCCAGGCTGTGTATATATCAGACGATATTTGTGAACAGATGCCAACAATGAGTGTTCTCATTTTACTGGGATCCTTCTGTGATCGTTTGATAATAAAGGGAAAGAATATCATGCATGGTTGAGGGGGACAGTTAGAGGGAAAGGCCCATGATGCATTCTGGGCCTTGAGGCCTCTGTTCCAGGCCTCAGTCCAGCACACCCCGGGGATCCGGTCCTGAGATTGAAGTTGAAGTGTGTTGTTGGGATCTCGCTCTTTCCAGACTGACATTCGTTGAGCTGTTATGTAACCATAAAGATGATGTTTGTTCCATTCCAACCAGAAACCAACACAAACATCCCAGAAAGTGAGAATTCAAATAAACTGGTGTTTATTCTTGCATCAACACTACAAATGTTGTAAAATTCATTAAAAATATTCAATGTCTTGCCAACTCAAATTTATATGAATACATTCTGGCAGCGAGTGTATCCTTTCAGTACTATAATTTAAACGTCAAAATATCAGAAGCATGAAAAAGTTAAAGGAAGCCAATCGTTTATTATCGTTTTCCTGATCTTGAGAACTTGTGTCCCCGAGGAAGCAAGTCAGCGGATTCACAATCTCCAAAACCTTCTGTCAAGACCATAAGACATAGGAGCAGAATTAGGCCACTCGGCCCATCGAGTCTGCTCCACCATTCGATCATGGCTGATATTTTTCTCATCTCCATTCTCCTGCCTTTTCCCTATAACCCCTGATCCCCTTATTAATCAAGAACCTATCTATTGCTGACTTAAAGACACTCAGTGTCTCAAGGTCAATGTCACACAATGTCACTCATTGACACTCAGGTCAATGTCACTCAATGACCTGGCCTCCACAGCCTTCTGCGGCAAAGAGTTCCACAGATTCACCACTCTCTGGTTGAAGAAATTCCTCCTCATCTCTGTTTTAAAGGATCATCCCTTTAGCCTGAGGTTATGCCCTCTGGTTCTAGTTTTTCCTACGAGTGGAAATATCCTCTCCATGTCCACTCCGTCCAGGCCTCGCAGTATCCTGTAAGTTTCAATAAGATTCCCCTTCATTCTTCTAAACTCCAACGAGTACAGACCCAGAGTCCTCAACTCATATGACAAGCTCTTCATTCCAGGGATCATTCTTGTGAACCTCCTCTGGACCCTTTCCAAGGCCAGCATATCCTTCCTTAGATATGGGGCCCAAAACTGCTCACAATACTCTGAATAGGGTCTGACCAGAGCCTTATACAGCCTCAGAAGTACATCCCTGGTCTTGTATTCTAGCCCTCTCGACATGAATGCTAACATTGCATTTGCCTTCCTAACTGCCGACTGAACCTGCACGTTAACCTTCAAAGAATCTTGAACAAAGAACCTTGAACAAGGACTCCCAAGTCCCTTTGCGTTTCTGATTTCCTAACCATTTCCCCATTTAGAAACTAGTCTACGCCTCCATTCCTCCTTCCAAAATGCATAACCTCACACTTTTCCACATTGTATTCCATCTGCCACTTCATTGCCCACTCTCCTAACCTGTCCAAGTCCTTCTGAGCCCCCCCTGCTTCCTCAATGCTACCTGTCCCTCTACATATCTTTGTACCATCTGCAAACTTAGCAACAGTGCCTTCAGTTCCTTCTTCCAAATCGTTAATGTATATTGTGAAAAGTTGTGGTCCCAGCACCGACCCCTGAGGCACACCACTAGTCACCGGCTGCCATCCTGAAAAAGATCCCTTTATCCCCACTCTCTGCCTTCTGCCAGTCAGCCAATCCTATATCCATGCCAGATTCTTACCCTTAATTCCATGGGCTTTAACTTATTTAACAGTCTCCTATGCGACACCTTGTCAAAGGCCTTCTGGAAATCAAAATAAATCACGTCCACTGGTTCTCCTTTATCTAACTTCCTTGTTACCTCCTCAAAGAACTCTAACATATTTGTCAGGCATGACCTCCCTTTGACAAAGCCGTGCTGACTCAGTCCTACTTTATCATGCACTTCCAAGTACTCCGCGATCTCATCTTTAATAATGGACTCTAAAATCTTGCCAATGATGGAAGTCAGGCTAACCGGCCTATAATTTCCCATCTGCTGCCTCCCTCCCTTCTTAAACAGCGGTGTTACATTAGCTACTTTCCAGTCCTCTGGGACCCTCCCTGCCTCCAGTGATTTCTGAAAGATCACCACCGATGCCTCCACAATTTCCTCAGCTATCTCTTTTAGAACCCTGGGGTGTAGTCCATCCGGTCCAAGTGATTTATCCACCTTCAGACCTTGCAGGTTCCCCAGAACCTTCTCCTTAGTGATGGCCACTGCACTCACCTGTGCCCCCTGACTCTCCTGGAGCTCTGGCATCCCACTGGTGTCTTCCACCATGAAGACTGATGCAAAGTAATTATTCAGTTCCTCTGCCATTGCTTTGTTTTCTATTGTTACTTCTCCAGCCTCATTTTCTAGCGGTCCAATGGCTGTTTTTGCTTCTCTCTTACCTTTTTTATATTGAAAAAACTCTTCCTATCTTCTTTTATATTACCAGCTAGTTTACACTCATATTTCATCTTCTCCCCCTTATTGCTTTTTTAGTTGTCCTCTGCTCGCTTTTAAAGGCTTCCTAATCCTCTGGCTTCCCTCTAATCCTCGCCACTTTGTATGCTTTTTCTTTTGTTTTTATGCTGTCCTTGACTTCCCTCGTCAGCCATGGATGCCTCGTCCTCCCCATAGCATGTTTCCTCCTCCTTGGGATGAATTTCTGTTGTGCCTCCCGAATAACCCCCAAAAACCCCTGCCATTGCTGTTCCACTGTCTTCCCTGCTGGACTCCTTTCCCAATCAACTCTGGCCAGCATCTCCCACATATCTTTGTAGTTACCTTTATTTAATTGTGATGCCATTAGATCTGATTCCAGCTTCTCCCTCTCAAACTGCAGGGTAAATTCTATCATATTGTGGTCACTGCTCCCTAAGGATTCCTTCAGCTTAAGTTCCCTGATCAAGCAGTCATTACACATTGAATTCAAGGTGTGTTTCTTTAAATTTGTGTATCTGAGGAATGGCCTGAAGGAGAATATCACTCACATCATTGGTCCATCCGTCAACAGACCATCACAATTGAACAACACCCACCAGGTGAGCTGTAAGCAGCACCGCAGGAGACTTGCAATGATGTACTTTAACAAATTCACACTGTAAATTAGAAGGAAAATTATTCTCAGTCCAGTGTGCCCTCCTACTCTGACCTCATTCCCGCAAATTGTACCTACCAATCCTAGGCTGTATCTCAGATTTTTCTTCACCGATACACTGCAGGAATATTAGCCCACAGCGTTATACAGTGACAGACCCGTCCCCACCAGTACTGTACCCCAGTGTTATACAGTGACAGACCCGTCCCCACCAGTACTGTACCCCAGTGTTATACAGTGACAGACCCGTCCCCACCAGTACTGTACCCAGTGTTATACAGTGACAGACCCGTCCCCACCAGTACTGTACCCCAGTGTTATACAGTGACAGACCCGTCCCCACCAATACTGTACCCCAGTGTTATACAGTGACAGATCCGTCCCCACCAATACTGTACTCCAGTGTTATACAGTGACAGACCCGTCCCCACCATTACTGTACCCCAGTGTTATACAGTGACAGACCCAGACCCATCCCCACCAATACTGTACTCCAGTGTTATACAGTGACAGACCCATCCCCACCAGTTCTGTACCCCAGTGTTATACAGTGACAGACCCATCCCCACCAGTTCTGTACCCCAGTGTTATACAGTGACAGACCCGTCCCCACCAGTACTGTACCCCAGTGTTATACACTGACAGACCCGTCCCCACCAGTAATGTACCCCATTGTTATACAGTGACAGAACCTGTCCCCACCAGTACTGTACCCCAGTGTTATTCAGTAACAGACCCGTCCCCACCAGTAATGTAACCCATGTGTTAAACAGCATTGACTGTATTTGCCAGTCGTGTATTGCAGTTTTGTGCAACTGACTCTCAATAAATAGCTGTGGTTTGGGAGACTAAGGAAATTAGACATATCAGCTATGACTCTCACCAACTTTTACAGATGCACCATAGAAAGCATTCTTTCTGGTTATATCACAGCTTGGTATGGCTCCTGCTCTGCCCAAGACCGCAAGGAACTACAAAGGGTTGTGAATGTAGCCCAATCCATCAGGCAAACCAGCCTCCCATCCATTGACTCTGTCTACACTTCCCGCTGCCTCGGCAAAGCAGCCAGCATAATCAAGGATCCCTCGCACCCCGGACATTCTCTCTTCCACCTTCTTCCATGGGGAAAAAGATACAAAGGTCTGAGGTCACGTACCAACCGACTCAAGAACAGCTTCTTCCCTGCTGCTGTCAGACTTCCCTTGCACTAAGTTGATCTTTCTCTACACCCTAGCTATGACTGTAACACTACATTCTGCACCCTCTCATTTCCTTCTCTATGAACGGTATGCTGTGTCTGTATAGCGCGCAAGAAACAATACTTTTCACTCTATGTTAATACGTGTGACAATAATAAATCAAATCAAATCAAAGTGAGAGGGGAATTTGCAGTGATTGTTTTCATATTTTGAATAGGGTCAGCGTGGGACATGCGCAGCTTGCTGATGTTCCAGTTGTGACGCTGTGCGTGTTACACCGAGCTTTACTGCGCCAGATTGCAACTTCATTTTCCTGCCATTGATATAAATATTAAATGCTGGAAATACAGAACAACAGCAGAAAATCCAAGGAACAGCGAACGGGCTCCCTGCTCTCTCAGCGTCTGGGAGGCCAAGTGGGCAGTGAAAGTTTGTAGAAACTCTCGCCCCTGTTTGCTCTGGCGTAATTCCCTTTCCCATTCCGGAGGAGTCCAGGAGCAGAACGTCTGGGATCCGCTTTCCGATTGGAACAATCCTGGTGATTACCTTCCTCATTGGCTGGTTTACATTCTTGTAGTGATAAGTCTAGTCTTTGATGATGAGCTGACCCCTCACAGGCGACCCCTCCAGTTTCCAAACACGCATTCTGCGCTATCGGAGTGGAGAGACCCGGGGAAAGGAACAATACGGGTTTAGGAAACTGGGAATGAGGGAAGAATTCAAACTTTTGAATAAAGTTTCAAATCCAGACTAAAATAGGAAGCTGTATTACATCTCAAAGTAATCCAAAGCAAATTGATTCAGACAGGAATCATCCACAGAATGTTTCTCAAATTAAAAAGTTAAAATTAAATTGCTCCAGTGACTTGATGTGAAGTGAGATGATTGATTTCACTTTCCCAAGGTCTTTATATTCTCTCCAATGCACAGATTTTAATTAGCATGGGCAGATAATACAGTGTATTTGTATAAAAACGGGGCCACATTAATTCAATCAGGATTCAGGCACCGGCAGCTCAAGCAGACGTGCAGCTTTTATTAATTGAAACCTCATCAGCTCTACCTGCCTTGCGGGCACTGACCTGCTTCTCTGGGTCATCCCCTTCCATCTGAAACAGAACCTACACAGCTTCAATCCAGGCTCCAGAATATGAGTGGTCATCAATTCCGATGCAGTACTGAGGGAGTGCTGCACTGTCAGAGGGTCAGTGCTGAGGGAGTGCCGCACTGTCAGAGGGACAGTACTGAGGGAGTGCCGCACTGTCAGAGGGACAGTACTGAGGGAGTGCTGCACTGTCAGAGGGTCAGTACTGAGGGAGTGCTGCACTGTCAGAGGGTCAGTGCTGAAGGAGTGCCGCCGCACTGTCAGAGGGTCAGTGCTGAGGGAGTGCCGCACTGTCAGAGGGTCAGTGCTGAAGGAGTGCCGCACTGTCAGAGGGTCAATACTGAGGGAGTGCCGCACTGTCAGAGGGTCAGAAACGAGGGAGTGCCACACTGTCAGAGGCTCAGTACTGATGGAGTGCCTCACTGTCAGAGGGTCAGTAACGAGGGAGTGCCGCACTGTCAGAGGCTCAGTACTGAGGGAGTGCCGCACTGTCAGAGGGTCAGTACTGAGGGAGTGCCGCACTGTCAGAGGGTCAGTACTGAGGGAGTGCCGCACTGTCAGAGGCTCAGTACTGAGGGAGTGCCGCACTGTCAGAGGGTCAGTACTGATGGAGTGCCGCACTGTCAGAGGGTCCCAAGTAAAAGTAACCATGGTGATTAAAGCTTTTTTGTCATCTTTTTTCTAAGATCAACCTGAGGCTTCCCTTCCAGTAAGATGCTTGACACCGGACGATTCTGGAGAGAGTTCTAATTTATCACAAAACGGCATCAAGCAGGCAGCCCCCTCAAACAGCACAGAGACTGAAGTTGTCAGAGCATCAGTAAGCTCAGTGTGTCGTCCTCCAACCGGACACAGAGTGCGCGGTGGTGCTGGGGAACACTTGACACCATTAACCTCGGAGAAGCAGCATGGGAAGCTGCAATCGTTCCCTTCCATCAACAGTCACAGCAGCAAGAAGAGTAAATCCAGTTCCAGGTCAACCGCCTCGCAGATCCCTTCAGACGCAGAGGAAGGTGAGCGTGGACTCAGGTTCAACAGAGTCATCTAAAAACCTGTACCTCTGAAATGGGTGGTATGGGTTGGCCACGGTGGCACAGTGGTTAGCAGTGCTGCCTCACAGCGCCAGGAGCCTGGGTTCGATTCCGGGCTTGGCTCACTGTCTGTGCGGAGTCTGCACATTCTTCTCGTGTCTGCGTGGGTTTCCTCTGGTTTCCTCCCACAGTCCAAAGAGGTGCTGGTTAGGTGCTTTGGCCATGCTAAATTCTCCTTCAGTGAACAGTTTCAAGGTGAAAGAGAGAAAGTTTAAGGGAAATGTATGAGGGAAGTTTTTCATGCAGAGCGGTGGGTGCCTGGAACGCGCTGCCAGAGGAGGTGGTGGAAGCGGGCACATTAGCAACATTTAAGATGGGTACATAAATAAGGAGGGAATAGAGGATACAGATCAAGAGAAGGCAGAAGTTTTTTTTCAGTTTAGTTAGGGCATCATGATCAGCACGGGATTGGAGGGCTGAAGGACCTGTGCTGTACTTTTCTTTGTTTTTTGTTTTTTGTACCCGAACAGGTGCCGGAAGGTGGCGACTCGGGGATTTTCACAGTAAATTCATTGCAGTGTTAATCTGAGCCTACTTGTGACACTAATAAACTAATTAAATAAATGTTCTCTCTTGGGTCCTGTCCCTGGCTGGAGTTTAAAGTTTATTTATTACTCACAAGTAAGGCTTACATTAACACTGCAATGAAGTTACTGTGAAATTCCCCTCGTCGCCACACTCTGGCGCCTGTTCGGGTCAATGCACCCTAACCAGCACGTCTTTCAGACTGTGGGAGGAAACCGGAGCACCCGGAGGAAACCCACGCAGACTGGAATCGAACCCTGGTCCTGGCGCTGTGAGGCAGCAGTGCTAACCACTGTGCCACCGTACCGCACAAGTACCTGGGTAAGCAAGTCAAGATGAAAAACAGTGGAAGAAAATCTGGATAGTGATCCTTTTCACTATCCAGACATTGGCAGATGTCTTTGGGACTGTGTGTGCACCTGGGTGTCCAGACAACATCAGATGCTGCAGTGATGCCCATCCTGGTGGATCACCCTGTCAAGCGTTTGATCAAGAGCTGGATAAAGGGCTATGGGGGAAAAGGTGGGGAAGTAGAGTTAGGATGAGATGGAGATCAGCCTTGATCATACAGAATGATGGAGCAGGCTCCGAGGGCCGCGGGCTCCTCTCACTCTGAATTCCGATATTGAATTGAAGGCTACTGAAGTGACGTAAGGAACTGAAGTGTGCGAAACAGAAGAATTTGATTGGATAGAAGACAAAAGCTTCAAACTGAAATTCCCCAACACCCCCAGTGTCCAGCTGAGAGCCCCGGTGTCATTACAGAACATTCCGGCTCATTGTGAGCCTGGGCTGGATCCACCTGGCACAGATCTCTCCTGGATGGGTAACTGGGGGGTGCTTACTCTGGCTATGACCCCTGAGTTAGTCAGCAAGGGGTTTAAAATGGCCCAAACCCCATTGAGATATGCTGTGTGGTTGTATGATCCACAGTGAATTCAGATTGGTTAATTCTAACCCATGGAGACAGTTTTAGTCTAAAATTACCTGAGAAAGCAATGAGGATTATTGCAAAATAAAACTCTGACTCTCTCCTCAGTCTTGATGGCTGTAGATCAGGCTGGTAGAACCATAGAACCATAGAAAATTACAGCTCAGAAACAGGCCTTTTGGCCCTTCTTGTCTGTGCTGAACGATTCTTTGCCTAGTCCCTGGTAGAATGGGGCCAGATGAATATTCAGCCAGGGTTCCTGCTCCTGATCACTGTCCAGTGATCCCTGGGTTAGAGAGAGAGAGGGGAAATCAGCCAGGATCCCTGCTCCTGATCACTGTCCAGTGACCCTGGATTAGGAAGAGAGAGAGAGGAAATCAGCCAGGGTTCCTCTCCTGATCACTGTCCAGTGACCCCTGGGTTAGAGAGAGCGGGGGAAATCAGCCAGGGTTCCTGCTCCTGATCACTGTCCAGTGATCCCTGGGTTACAGAGAGAGAGGAAATCAGCCAGGGTCCCTGCTCCTGATCACTGTCCAGTGACCCCTGGGTTACAGAGAGAGGAGAAATCAGCCAGGGTTCCTCTCCTGATCACTGTCCAGTGACCCCTGGGTTAGAGAGAGAGGGGAAATCAGCCAGAGTTCCTACTCCTGACCACTGTCCAGTGACCCCTGGGTTAGAGAGAGAGGGGAAATCAGCCAGGGTTCCTGCTCCTGATCACTCACTGTCCAGTGATCATTGTTAGAGGCTATTTGGAGGCAGGATTAGGTTAACTTTTTGTCACAGATTTGAGCACGGGTAGACAGGAACATCCAGGGCTTGTATTTTTTTCAAAGTTTACTGGTCAGACTCCATCTCACTTTCATTCTCTCTCTCTCTCTCTCTCTGCAGACTGCTGTGTACACTGCATCCTGGCCTGCCTGTTCTGTCAGTTCCTCACTCTGTGCAATCTCGTGCTAGACTGTGCAACCTGTGGCACCTGCAGTTCGGACAGTTCCTGCTGCTTCTGCTGTGGCTCCGAGGAGTGTGTGCCCTGTGACTTGCCGTGTGATCTGGATTGTGGCATTGTAGATGCGTGCTGTGAATCAGCAGACTGTCTGGAGATCTGTATGGAGTGCTGTGGCCTCTGCTTCTCCTCGTAAATGTGAATCCTGGGAATCCACACTGGCATCATTGAACCGGACTGTTTATTCTGGTCCATCTCGGAGGCTATCCAGATATTAGAGCAAGTGTCTACAAGATAAGAACTGTCTACGAGGATTTCAACTCTGAAACTGATCGTTGTCAAGACTGGAAGACAAGACAATGTCGGAATGACGTTATCGGTATCTCCTTCATTTTGTTTTAACAGCGAGGTTCGCTGAACATTGTTCAGTTATTATGTTTAAACCTTTGCTCTTCAAACACTTCAATCTCCAAAGCTTTTTTGCTGAGCAGTTTATACGGTTCCCCTTCGCCTGTTAGAATATTCCCCCTGCAATGTCCCATGTTGAATCATCGCTTCAGTCCATGGACTCGATCCCAGTCCTGTTGTGTCCTGTGGGAAATGGGGCAGGAAGACCGGGTCATGGGAGACATGCTGAGATGGCAGTGAGCAATGGATGGTTACCTGTTCAGTTCCAATCTTCTGCTGCCTCCAGTCCTCAGGCTGCTCCCAGTGGCTTCACAGTGACAGACTCGTGAGAGCAAAGCAGTATCCCAGCTCTCCTTGGCAATGGTGACGTAACAGGTTATGACCTTCAGTCCACCAATCACACCTATTCACAGAACTCACACACACTTTTAATAACTCCGAATCCCGTCTGTTGTCAAGAACCTGTCCAGTTCCCTCTTTAAACCCATTAAGATTTCTTGGGATAGAAATTGGTCCACCTTGCACTTACTTTACAAGCATAAAAATGGATGAAAAAGAGCCAGGTCCAGGGTTCAACATCCTGTGCCCCAAGATCACCTGAAAAATATCCAACCCAAAATGATGTCAGGCCTCTTGTCAGGCATTTGGAGCAGCCACCAAAAACAGGAGCAAGACCCCCTTTACATATGTTAATGGGAGCGACAGGCCAGTTTTGTTCTGTATTTTGAGATGTGGATATGACATTGCCAATATGGAGGCTAGTTTTAAAAAGAATTTACAATGCCAGGGTGCTGGGAAACAGTCACTGCTCCCCAATCCTCTCCTCCCAACCTTTGCGCAATGAGGTGACTCGTTTGGTCAGGCACTCTTAATGGTGGGATTCATTATCACAGTGCGATAGGGGTCGCATCTGAGACCTTTCCAGTCTTTCATATGATAATTCTTCAAGTGTTTTGACTCATTTCCTGAAGGTACTGACATTCAATGGGTTACTTTTGATGCCCTGCAGTTTATTATTCAATGGATTGTGAGTGTTGCAGCTGTTTTGGACACAGCCAGACCCATCGCTGCTCTTCCCATCTCTCCTGGTAACCCCCTCCAGTCCCACGATCCCCTCCTCCCAGGCCCCTCCATCGCTGCTCTTCCCATCTCTCCTGGTAACCCCCTCCAGTCCCACAATCTCCTCCTCCCAGGACCCTCCATCACTGCTCTTCCCATCTCTCCTGGTAACCCCCTCCAGTCCCACAATCCCCTCCTCCCAGGCCCATTGCCAGCAGAGGTTTGTTAGGTAATTTCAGACTGATGTCCAATTGCAGCAAGAGATTAGTGAGGACAACAGGAATCAAACAGAGGGATCCTTGAAGTCCAACAGAAAATATTGTGAATAAACTGCCAAGTGGATGAACTCATTGAACAATGGGGGATACTATCGGATGTAATTATAGTTAAGGGGTGTTTTAATGGCAGGTGTGATATATATGAGCAAGTGGCTCTATTTCCTTGTTCAGTGATAATGTTTCCATTGGAACACCACAGTTTACAGGAACTTTAATGTGCAATGAATAGTACAATAATACAGTATCACATTGCAGCGTGATAGCAGAAGAATCTAAGGTAACTGACAAAAGAACCAGAGTGGAGATGAGAATTTTGTTAGATCTCAACTGGAATTCCCCGACCGTGCCCATGACTGGGACTCTCCGACCGTGCCCGCTGCTGGAATTCTCCGACCGTGCCCGCTGCTAAGATTCTCCAACCTCGCCCGCTGCTAAGATTCTCCAACCTTGCCCACGACTGGGATTTTCTGACCTCGCCCACGACTGGGATTCTCCAACCTTACCCATTGCTGGGATCCTCCGACTTTAACCATGACTGGAATTCTCCGACCTCGCCCACTGCTGGGATTCTCCGACCTTGCCCGCGACTGGGATTCTCCAGTCGCGCTGCAGTGAACGGCGTTCTGCCTGAGTGCCAAATTCTCCATTCTCCCCGGCAGCGGTGGCAAACAAGATGATCTAGAACCTGCTGCCTGAAAGTGGGACGGTGAGCAGTCTCAATTAACTTGCAAAAAAGGAAGTTGAATAAATACTTGAAGGGGAAACAGAACGGACCAATGGGGAAAGAGCAGCGGAGTTAATTGGTTGGCTCTTTCCAACACCCAGCCCAGTCACAATGGGCCAAATGGACTGTGGCGTTGTATCATTGTCTGATTCTGTGAATCCTAGCCTGTTAACAGAGTGACTGGAAGCACATTTACCCCTTCTGATAAACCTCTTCTATTAACCAGTTATCCAAACACAAGGCTGAAGCAGAAAAAGGAACTGATTTTATATTCTCTTTATTCTAGATATCAATTTGACAGAATATGTTTGTCTCTTTTTGTGTGATATTACGATTTAAATATTCACACTTGCTGGAAAGTGTCTACAGCTTCAATATTTTGCACAATTTTTACTTGAGGGGAAAGTTCCTTTTACTTTTCCCGCATTCCGTATTCCATGCACTATGTAAAGTTCAAGACAATTTGGGGTTTTCCTCATCTCACTTTGACATTCCTGCTGCTTCCATTCTCTCAGTGTTAAAACCAAGATTTATTGCAGTCTCTCCATCTCTAACTGCTCCATCCTGACTTCTCAAACTGTGAAATGCCACATCCCCTTCAGCCTTCACTTCATCCACAACCCCTTCAAACCCACATCTCCCCTCATCCAACCGATACCTTTTCATTGACTTTATGTTTTGTTTTCAGCTTTCCCTGTATCTTACTAAGAAAGACTTGCATCTATATAGCGCCTTTCACAATTACAGGACATCCCAAAGTGCTTCTGAGTTGAGGAGGAACTTCTTCACCCAAAGGGTTGTGAATCTGTGAAGCAGTTGAGGCTACCTCATTGAATGTTTTTAAGGCAAGGATAGATAAATTTTTGAACAGAAAAGGAATTAAGGGTTATGGTGAGCGGCGGGTAAGTGGAGCTGAGTCCACGAAAAGATCAGCCATGATCTTGTTGAATGGCGGAGCAGGCTCGAGGGGCCAGATGGCCTACTCCTGCTCTTAGTTCTTATGTTCTTATTATGTTCTTCAGTCAATGAAGTACTTTCATCATAAATAAAAGCAGAAAGTGCTGGAAAAACCTAAGCAGGTCTGAGGAGTCAGATTGGACTCGAAATGTTAACTCTATTCCCCTCTCCACAGATGCTGCCAAACTGGCCAAGTTTTTCCAGCATCTTCTGTTTTTATTTCAGATCTTCAGCAGCTGCAGGATTTTGTTTTTATGCCACAGTTGAAACATTGCAGCCCAATTGGTGCATAGCAAAATCTCACAACCCGATTCATCTGTTTATAGTAATGTTGGGGAAATTTCCTGCCCTTTCTTGAAAAAGTGCCATTGGATCTTTTATATCCACCTGAGAGGGGAGACTAGACTTTGATGTAATGCCTCAGCTATCTCCAACAGTGCAGCAGTGCAGCACTCGCTCAGTTCTGCTTAAGGAGTGTTAGCCTAGATTATGGGGTTCACGGCTGGAATTCTCCAATCTCGTTCCACTCACCCCCCCTCTCCCTCCCCCACCTCAACCACTGCCAGTGAGAATGGAGAATTTGGCACTCTGCCAAATCTCCATTCACAGCAGAGGGACTGGAGGATCCCAGCCGCGGGCGAGACCAGAGAATCCCAGAGCAGGCAAAGAACAATACAGCACAGGAACAGGCCCTTCGGCCCTCCAAGCCCGTGCTGCTCCCTGGTCCAAACTAGACCATTCTTTTGTATCCCTCCATTCCCACTCCGTTCATGTGGCTGTCTAGATAAGTCTTAAACGTTCCCAGTGTGTCCGCCTCCACCACCTTGCCCGGCAGCGCATTCCAGGCCCCCACCACCCTCTGTGTAAAATATGTCCTTCTGATATCCGTGTTAAACCTCCCCCCCCCTCACCTTGAACCTATTATCCCTCGTGAACGTCACCACCAATCTGGGAAAAAGCTTCCCACCGTTCACCCTATTTATGCCTTTCATAATTTTATACACCTCTATTAGGTCACCCCTCATCCTCCATCTTTCCAGTGAGAACAACTCCAGTTTACCCAATCTCTAATCATAACTAAGCCCTTCCATACCAGGCAACATCCTGGTAAACCTCCTCTGCACTCTCTCTAAAGCTTCCACTTCCTTCTGGTAGTGTGGCGACCAGAACTGGGCGCAGTATTCCAAATGCAGCCGAACCAACATTCTATACAACCTTTCATACTCTATGCCCCGTCCTATAAAGGCAAGCATGCCATATGCCTTATTCACTACCTTCTCCACCTGTGACATCACCTTCAAGGATCTGTGGACTTGCACACCCAGGTCCCTCTGCGTATCTACACCCTTTATGGGTCTGCCATTTATTGTATAGCTCCCCCCTACGTTACTTCTACCAAAATGCATCACTTCACATTTATCTGGATTGAACTCCATCTGTCATTTCTTTGCCCAAATTTCCAGCCTATCTATATCCTTCTGTAGCCTCTGACAATGTTCCTCACTATCTGCAAGTCCAGCCATTTTCGTATCATCCACAAACTTACTGATCACCCCAGTTACACCTTCTTCCAGATCGTTTATATAAATCACAAACAGCAGAGGTCCCAATACAGAGCCCTGCGGAACACCACTAGTCACAGGCATCCAGCCGGAAAAAGACCCTTCCACTACCACCCTCTGTCTTCTGTGACCAAGCCAGTTCTCCACCCATCCAGCCACATCCCCCTTTATCCCATGAGGCAAGGTTGGAGAACTCCGGATCACCTCTCCAAGTGGAGTTTGAACCCGCAAGCTTGAACTCAGAGTTGAGTGTGTGACCCACTGACCCATGACTGACACTTCCATTCTGTGTTTTGATTTTATGGGGAAATCACCCGAAAAGCAATTTTCTGAATCTAAAATAATATTGAAGTGGATTAAATTGTTTGTTGCCGGGTAAGTTTGTCGCAGTCTCTCCCCATCTCAATTCCATTGTTCACACTACATGTTGAAAACTGGAAAATCAGTATTTTTGTACTCAGGTGTGATGTGTTGGGTCTGGCGAGGTGTTGGACACACTGGCCCACAAATCCATCACTCATGCCCTCCTGTCACTCGGCATTGCTGCTCATTCTCCACTTGTCTCCACTATGTACAGTTCTGGTCACCTTATTATAAAAAGGACATTATTAAACTAGAAAGAGTGCAGAAAAGATTTACTAGGATGCTACCAGGACTTGATGGTTTGAGTTATAAGGAGAGGCTGGATGGACTGGGACTTTTTTCTCTGGAGCATAGGAGGCTGAGGGGTGATCTTATAGAGGTCTATAAAATAATGAGGGCATAGACAAGGTAGATAGTCAATATCTTTTCCCAAAGGTAGGGGAGTCTCAAACTAGAGGACATAGGTTTAAGGTGAGAGGGGAGAGATACAAAAGGGTCCAGAGGGGCAATTTTTTCACACAGAGGGTGATGAGTGTCTGGAACAAGCTGCCAGAGGTAGTAGTGGAGGTGGGTACAATTTTGTCTTTTAAAAAGCATTTAGACAGTTACATGGGTAAGATGGGTATAGAGGGATATGGGCCAAATGCAGGCAATTGGGACTAGCTTAAGGGTTTAAAAAAAGGGCAGCATGGACAAGTTGGGCCGAAGGGCCTGTTTCCATGCTGTAAGCCTCTATGACTCTATGTCCTTCTACACGGCCAGAGGCTGATCTTTCAGCCATTCCACTCTTGCCCTGTAAGGTTTTCTTCCAATGCATTCCCCTCATCTTGTTCCCCTTCCTTGGTCTTCATATTTCTCTTACACCTCTGGTTTGATTTCAATCTTTCCTCTCTTCCCTCCTGGCTTTATATTCCTTCCTTGGCGGTTCCTTTACCTTTCCCTCCCATATGACACTTTATGAAGAACATGGAGATCCTCCTGTGTCTTGGCCAGTCGACCTTCCTCAACCAACATCACCAGAAAATAGATGCTCAATTCTCTCTAAGGAGTTTCTCTGAGAAGGACAAGTTCCACAAAAAGCTAGCCTGAGTCTCCTTCCGTTTGGATGATTAAAGGTTGATCTAGTTGAGGTGTTTGAGAGATTTGATTGGTTATTCAGGGAGAAACTATTGCACCTGGTGTGGGAATCACAGGAAGCGCAACCTTAAACTTACAGCCAGGTCGCTCAGGGCGATGTCCGGAAGCATTTCTTCACACAGAGGGGAGTGGAAATCTGGAACTCAAACCCAAAAACAGAATAGATGCTGGGGTCAGATAAAAATCACCTGGCAGAACGGCAGGGTTTTATTGGCTAAGGGGATTGAGGGGTCTGAAGTAAAGGTAGTTGAGTGGAGTTGAGATGTAATTCAGCCACAATCTGACTGAGTGAGTGAGCACACGCTCACTTTCCCAAACGGTACTTCCACAAGAAAGTGCCCCGTTCAGGAGCAGGACATGAGCTGGTCTCAGCTTGTTCACCTTGAGGAAAGCATACTGCCCGCCTCAACTCAAACTCAGGACCCAGAGCCACAGGGAAGGACAGTCATGAGGATTAGAGAGTCCAGCAAACACGCAGTGAACCAGTGTTCAGGATGTAGTCAATCCAGTCGCGACCATTTGCTGCAACAGAATTCCCATTTACTGGGAATTTAGTTCTACTGCAACAAATTATCGACTTACCCTGATACAGTGAGACACTAATTTAATAACACCACCGACACAATGAAACTCCTGTCATATAATGAAACACTTAATAAACCATCTCTGATATAATAAAACGGTGGAAGTAAAATACTCTTCCTGTTAGTGACTCCAGTTCTTATGTAAAGGTTCTTGGGATATGAAAAGTATTTACAAACAGAAGGTTTCCACAGCGTTAAAGGGCGTGGGTCTGTTAACTCACAATAATGCCATATCCCTCCCTCCATCTCTGATTCTTTTTTTAAATGGAAACACCTCAAACTACAAGCTGATAATTTATTACTCGCATGAAATATTAAAGTCAAATTGAATGAAGGATTGTGTTTTCATCTGGCAGTGCAGCCCACTGTTATTTGTACTTCTGGGCAGTATTGTATTGATGTGGAGATGCCGGCGTTGGACTGGGGTAAACACAGTAAGAGTTTTAACAACACCAGGTTAAAGTCCAACAAGTTTATTTGGTAGCAAATGCCATTAGCTTTCGGAGTGCTGCTCCTTCGTCAGATGGAGTGGAAAGATTTGAGAGCAGATTTCCACTCCATCTGACGATGGAGCAGCGCTCCGAAAGCTAATGGCATTTGCTACCAAATAAACCTGTTGGACTTTAACCTGGTGTTGTTAAAACTCTTACAGTGTTGTATTGTCAGCTTATTGTAATGCTGTTTTATATTGGTGTTGTGGAGGGGAAAAGAGTCTCTCTGCATGTTTCTGCTGCCAGAAATGTAGCTATTCAGAGGGAGTGAAGACTGGTGAAGAGCATTCAGCCCATTGAGTCTTCATCGACTCTCCAAAAGAGCATCCCCACCCAGGCCCTCCACCCGCCATCCCCCCCATAGGCCTATCCCTGTCACCCTATACATTTACCATGGCTAATCCTCCAACCAGCACATCATGGGCCACTAAGAGACAATTTAGCATGGCTAATTCTCCTAACCTGCACATCTTTGGACTGTGGTTGGAGACCAGAGCACCCGGAGGAAACCCACACAGATACGGGGAGAATGTGCAAACTCCACACAGTCACCCAAGGCCAGAATTGAACCCAGCACCCACTGTGCCTTCAACCACGAGGCGCTGAGCTTGCTAAACTCTCCAAACCTCTTCATCTCTCTACCTCTCTTTCTTTTAAGATGCTTCTTAAATCCTACCTCTTTAACCAAGCCTTTTGATCGTCTGTGCTGACATTTCCTTATGTGGTTCCGTGCCAAATTCTGCCTGATAACTTGTTTTAAATTCAGTGAAAGCTACAATAAGCTGATGTGGCTCCTGGTCTTCCAATCAATATATTGATTGCTTCCAATCATCAGCTTTCTCCCCATATCTTCCCCTTCTCCTCCTGACTGCTGGGATCTGGTTACTGGAGAATGACTGTTCTCTGATATCTCAATCCGTCAGTTAATCGCCAGTTGTGAGCTCGAGCTCTGATTGTTGACAGTTATTTTAATAATGAATTTACAGCATGAAGTTAGGCCACTCAGTCAGTCCTTGTTGGTGCTTTCCCTCCACAACAGCAGAATCCAAATCCTGTCTGCTCCATGTCCCTTTAAATCATCTATCTAACCCAGCCCTAAATGTAGACTTGCTCTCTGCTTCAATAACTAAAGCCACTGATGCTTGTCCAGCCTCACAATCTTTGGTATCAAAGTTCTGGAACTGCAGGTAGGATTATAATCCAAGCCAATCTTGTCCACACCTAATTTTCAAACAGAGAAACAAAGGATCTAGAAACAGGAGGAGGCCATTCGGCCCTTCGAGCCTGCTCTGCCATTCATTTTGATCATGGCTGACCATCAAATTCAATATCCTGATCCTGTCTTCCCCACATATCCCTCGATCCCTTTAGCCCCAAGAGCGATATCTAATTTCTTCTTGAAATCAGATAACATTTTGGCCTCAACTACATTCTGTGGGAGTGAATTCCACACATTCACCACCCTCTGGGTGAAGAAATTTCTCCTCACCTCAGTCCTAAAAGGTTTACCCCTTATCCTCAAACTATGACCCCTAGTTCTGGACTCCCCCACCATTGGGAACATTCTTTCTGAATCTACCCTGTTTAACCCTGTTAGAATTCTATGAGTTTCTATGAGATCCCTTCTCACTCTTCTAAACTCCAGTGAATATAACCCTAACCGACTTAGTCTCTCTACATATGACAGACCTGCCATCCCAGGAATCAGCCTGGTAAACCTTCGCTGTACTCCCTCTATAGCAAGGGCATCCTTCCTCAGATAAGGAGACCAAAACTGCACACAATTCTCCAGGTGTGGTCTCACCAATGCCCCATACAATTGCATTCTTATCCCTTTACTCCAATCCCCTTGACATTTAAACTTCCCAATAGCAATTCCTGATTCCCCTCCCCGAATCCCACTGCCCGGGTGTTGTGCCCCAGCACCATGATGGCTCTAATCAGTGAACTTTGCACCAGCCAGGCAGTTTACCTGGAATGAACCTGCTCTTTGATTTCATGATGTGGAGATGCTGGCGTTGGACTGGGGTGAACACAGTAAGAAGTCTCACAACACCAGGTTAAAGTCCAACAGGTTTATTTGGTAGCAAATACCATAAGCTTTTGGAGCACTGCTCCTTCATCAGATGGAGTGGAAATGTGCTCTCAACCTTGTTTGCACTGTTTGAGAACACATTTCCACTCCATCTGACGAAGGAGCAGTGCTCCGAAAGCTGATGGTATTTGCTACCAAATAAACCTGTTGGACTTTAACCTGGTGTTGGGAGACTTCTTACTTTGATTTCATGCCAGGCCTGGTGGGATTTCCAGTGAAGGGGAGTGGAACAGCCATGTTCAGAATCACCCTGGAGAAGGCTAATATCTAATTCACCTGAGAGACTATTGCAATAGGAGGTACCAGCTCCATGCAGTTTTTTAATGTGACCTGCACTGTGCACCAAAGTCCAATTCAAAGTTTGCCACCTTTCCTGGAGGGAGTGGAAAGAGGGCAACTGGAGAAGAACTTTCCACCCGGGGTGGCACCACCTTGCGGGGGTCCAGAGAGCAAGTGCTGGCCCTGCGTTCACCATTATTAAAGGCATCTCGTCCATATTGATAGAACAGCTCGTGACAAAAAGACTGGGGTCAAATGGACAAAGGATCTTCTTCCTCCAGACTAACCCAGCTGGGGGATGTGGAAGACAGCAAATGACAGTCACGTTTCTAAAACAAGTAATCAATGCAAATAAGATGTTAATTTATTTATTACTCTCACTGAAATCAGACAAGTCCCGTATTATTTGAGAAGCCCACTTGCATTAACTCTGCCCCCTGATGTGAGTTAGATGAGGGACTTATTATATTGATGTTTTCTTGTGTTTTATCTGTAATGCTTAGGGGTGTTTTTTGCACAGTTAGAGTGACGCCTGATTTTAAAGCTCTCTCCTGTCAAGATCAGAAACTTGGGCAAAGAGCTCGGGCTGGTCCGTTTATATTGACAGTAAATTTGACTCTGTAACTCTTCAGTATTTGTTTGTTTATTTAATATTTCCACGACATGCTCATCTTCGCACAGTTTCAACCTGTGACTTCATTTGGAAGATTGTGGGTGAGATGGGAAGTTTAATGAAAGTGTTCTGTATGTTTCTAAAGCTCTTAAAGTTTATTAAAGCTTTTAGAATTAACTTTTCAGTTTAAACTTTTGTTCATTCGCATGTTACTGTGATCAGGTGGGTTATTAGGTTGTCTCTTTTAGTTCTGGAATCTGAGTTTGAATCCAGTTAGAGACCCCAAGCTTCTCACCCACAGAGGGGTCCAATTTGATGGTTCCTCTTTGAGTGTGACAGGTGCTGCAATTGTATCCTTCCCAACCTGATTTTTTAAAAGTTCAGAGTTCAGAGGTGACCGTAAATGACATGACAATGGTTTCACTTTGATACCTTTCCCTACCTTTTCCAAATCTTTTTGAAAGCAAGTTAAAGTTTATTTATTAGTGTCACAGGTAGGCTTACATTAACACTGCAATGAAGTTACTGTGAAAATCCCCTAGTTGCCACACTCCGGCGCCTGTTCGGGTACACTGAGGGAGAATTTAGCACAGCCAATGCACCTAACCAGCATGTCTTTCGGACTGTGGGAGGAAACCGGAGCACCCGGAGGAAATCCACGCAGACACGGGGAGAAAGTGCAAACTCCACACAGACAGTGACCCAAGCCGGAAATCGAACCCGGGTCCCTGACGCTGTGAAGCAGCAGCGCTAACCATTGTGTCACCGTGCCGCCCTCTTCAACAAAATCTTTAAAGAAATGTTGCTGTTAAATTTAATTCGAACTCTCCTGCAGATCTCTACAGGAGCAAGAACAGCAACTGAAAGTAGCAAAGAGAAAAAGATTCTTTTTCCCTGCACTTCCCATACTGAGAGCAAATCAAGGCATGCATTTGAGAGGGTAGACAAGCTTTGGATTAGTACCTCATCTGAAGGACAGCACCTATGGCAGTGTTGCACTCTCTCAGTACACTTTGGATTTTTGTGCTCAAGTCTCTCCAGTAGAATTTGAACCTAGAATATTCTGACTCAGAAGCGAGAGTAATATTCAGTGAGCCGTAGCTGCAGTTCGAGAGGTTTCAGCAGCTCTTTATTACAGTGCTTCTTGGTGTGGTGGCCAAGCCACTGACTCTCAGCAATCAATGAAGATCTTACAGACAGGCCCAACCATGTCCTCAGCTCAACTCCACACTTGCAAGCAGAAGGTGTGGTCAACAGCAAGAATTCTGGCTGAACTCCCTCTCCCTAGAACTGAGGCCCAGATGTCATTGTGGTTTGTGAGAAACCAGCACGTCATGCAAGGAGCTACCGGTGAAACTTCTACAGACCTTCCAGAAAAATCTCATTCCTCTCGATGTAACAAAGCAACAATATTGAGGTAATTTAAGGAGATTTGACAAAGGTTACTTGATATAAAAATCACATTTCACAATGACCTCTCCACTCGGTAAGATTATCCCTCCAATGGGATTTTCTGTGATTTGCATATTAAGAAACAGCAGCTACATACAATGCTGAGCTATGGGTCTCACAATCCTCCTTCTCTCTGTGTAGTCCACTTCAATAAACACCCTCAGTTAGAAATAAAACGTGTCTATTTTTTATTAGAAGTTTCTCAAGGGTGGAGTTATAGAAACAGCGAGCTTGCCATGTCTCACTGAATGAGTCACAACACAAACATTTGATTTATAGGAGAAAAATACACAAAACTGTATTTTTGAACATGAGTTATTGTCATGGAAGACACAGCAAGGTGGTAACTTGACTAACGCTATATGAAGCATGAATAAAGGTCGACCTTCATAGACACAATGGGCCAAATGGCCTCCTTCACTGCTATACAAAGAACAAAGAACAGTACAGCACAGGAAACAGGCCCTTCGGCCCTCCAAGCCTGTGCCGCTCATTGGTCCAACTAGACCATTCGTTTGTATCCCTCCATTCCCAGACTGCTCATGTGACTATCCAGGTAAGTCTCAAACGATGCCAGGGCGTCTGCCTCCACCACCCTACTTGGCAGCGCATTCCAGACCCCCACCACTCTCTGTGTAAAAAACGTCCCTCTGATATCTGAGTTATACCTCGCCCCTCTCACCTTGAGCCCGTGACCCCTTGTGATCGTCACCTCCGACCTGGGTAAAAGCTTCCCACTGTCCACCCTATCTATACCCTTCATAATTTTGTACACCTCTATTAGGTCTCCCCTCATTCTCCGTCTTTCCAGGGAGAACAAGCCCAGTTTACCCAATCTCTCCTCATAGCTAAGACCCTCCATACCAGGCAACATCCTGGTAAACCTTCTCTGCACTCTCTCTAAAGCCTCCACGTCCTTCTGGTAGTGCGGCGACCAGAACTGGACGCAGTACTCCAAATGTGGCCTAACCAGCGTTCTATACAGCCGCAACATCAGACTCCAGCTTTTATATTCTATACCCCGTCCTATAAAGGCAAGCATACCATATGCCTTCTTCACCACCTTCTCCACCTGTGCTGCCACCTTCAAGGATTTGTGGACTTGCACACTTAGGTCCCTCTGTGTTTCTATACTCTTGATGGCTCTGCCATTTATTGTATAACTCCCCCCTACATTAGTTCTTCCAAAATGCTTCACTTCGCATTTATCTGGATTAAATTCCATCTGCCATTTCTCCGCCCAATTTTCCAGCCTATCTATATCCTGCTGTATTGTCCAACAATGTTCATCGCTATCCGCAAGTCCAGCCATCTTCACGTCATCCGCAAACTTGCTGATAACACCAGTTACACCTTCTTCCAAATCATTTATATATATCACAAATAGCAGAGGTCCCAGTACAGAGCCCTGCGGAACACCACTGGTCACAGACCTCCAGCCGGAAAAAAACCCTTCGATACAAACAAAACATACCGTTCATAGAGAAGGAAAGGAGAGAGTGCAGAATGTAGTGTTACAGTCATAATTAGGATCAACTTAATGTGAGGTAGGTCCATTCAAAAGGTCCATTCAGCAGGGAAGACGCTGTTCTTGAGTCGATTGGTACGTGACCTCAGACTTTTGTATCATTTTCCCAATGGAAGAGGGTGGAAGGGAGTATGTCCGGGGTGCATGGGGTCCTTGATCATACTGGCTGCTTTTCCGGGGCAACGGGAAGTGTAGGCAGTGTCAATGGATGGGAGGCTGGTTTGAGTGATGGATTGGGCTTCATTCACGATGCTTTGTAGTTTCTTGCGGTCTTGGACAGAGCATTTCCTCGTCCTTTGGATGACTAGTCCAGTGATATTGCCACTACACCTTTCGCCCCCAACTCTTTAATTGAGAATTCAAGTCAAACTGCAATTTGGAATCTGAACCAAACTTTGGGACGCTCAAATTCTTGCCACGTCCCCTCTGAGGTCCTGAATTAAGAATACACACACAGGCTGCTTTGTTTCACTTTTATTATTTATTTCAGTTTGATGGTCTTGCAAGATTGTATCTGTCCATGAAAACAAATCAAACTGTGCGTAGCTGTTTGAAAAAAGAAAGAAAATGGGTTGAAAGTTGTGTTAATTTGCTAGAAGTTGTGGTAACTCGTTTTGGGATCTAATCTCAACCAGGTATCTTGGTGGATTGACCCAAATCATGTGGGATACATATTCAAGCAGAGTCTGTCTCACTTTACACAAATGCCTAACTATTCTCCTTAAACCACAGTCAGACCAGCAGACTGATCCTATCAGGATTACTTCAATAATGAAGGATATCTTTATTACTTCCACAAATTGAAGAATAACTTAAGAAATATTAAGAGGATGGCCCCCAAGATTAAACATAAATAAAAGTTTAAATCATGAAACTGTGATGTTGTAACACCAGTCTTGAATTTTGTAAACCTTTATGCTATAAGAAAAAGGAAAGAGTTATAAAATTCAGAGAACTACAAGTTATACATTTTTATCTAACACAATCTGAGGCTTGTGCCCAAATAATTCCTGTGCAGATGTTTGAATAAAGGACTTACGGGTTTATAACACATTGTCACTCTTTGGGACAGTCAGATTGCTTTACAATCAATGGATTAGTTCCGAGCTGCAGTCACAGCTATGTGAGAAGCACACCAAGTGTGCACAGCGAGATCCCACAAACAGCAAATTAGGTGAATGGCCAGATAATGGCTGGAATTCTCCAACCTCGCCGGCAGCCGGGATTCTCTGGTCCAGCTGTAGTGAATGGGGATTTGGTTGAGTGCCAAATTCTCTGTTCCCTCTGGCAGTGGCGGGGGTGGGGCGAGCGCGGGGTGGGGGAGAGGGGTGGAGGGAGGGGTGTGAGCCTGGAGAATTCTGGCCAATGTGTTTTGTTGTTGCTTGAAGGACGGATATTGTCCAGGACGTTCGGGGGAACTCTACTCCTCATTAAATTGTGCCTTGGGAATTTGCATATCCAACAGACAGAGTTCACAAACAGTTTGTGAACAGAATTCCCACTCACCTGAAGAAGGGGCTTGGAGCTCCGAAAGCTTGTGTGGCTTTTGCTACCAAATAAACCTGTTGGACTTTAACCTGGTGTTGTTAAACTTCTTACTGTGTTTACCCCAGTCCAACGCCGGCATCTCCACATCAATACAAAAACAAACAGCAAAGAACAAAAAACAGTACAGCACAGGAACAGGCCCTTCGGCCCTCCAAGCCTGCACCTATCACTTTGTCCTGTCTAAACCAACCACTTGTATCCCTCTATTCCCCACCTGTTCATGTGTCTATCCACATAAGTGTTAAGTGCGGCTAATGTAACTGTCTCAGCCACCTCACTTGGCAGTACATTCCAGGCCCCCACCACCCTCTGTGTAAAAAATCTTCCCCCCGCACATCTCCACTGAACCTTTCCCCCCCTTATCTTGAACTTGTGCCCCCTTGTAATTGTCATTTCTGCCCTGGGGAAAAAGCTTCCAACTGTTCACCCTATCCAAACCCCTCATAATTTTATAAACTTCTATCAGGTCACCCCTGAGCCTCCGTCTTTCCAGGGAGAACAATCCCAGTTTATTCAATCTCTCCTCATAGCTAATACCCTCCATACCAGGCAACATCCTGGTAAACCTTTTCTGCACTCTCTCCAAAGCCTCCACGTCCTTCTGGTAGTGCGGTGACCAGAATGGGACACAGTATTCCAGATGTGGCCTAACCTACGTTTTCTACAACTATAATGTAATTTGCCAACTTTTATATTCGATATCCTGTCCAATGAAGACAACCATGCCAAATGCTTTCTTCACCACCTTTTCCACCTGTGTTGCCACTTTTAAGGATCTATGGACCTGTCCTCCCAGATCTCTCTGTGTGTCTGCGCTCCTGATGGTTTTGCCATTTATTTTATAGCTTCCAGCTGAATTGGATCTGCCAAAATATATCACCTCACATCATCCAGCAGCTCCAACAATGCTGCACCATTGCCAATGCAGCACTCCCAAGGTAGAGTACTAGAAAGTCAGCTTGAATTAAGTGATTCAGATCAACACACTGTGATCCAGAGGCAGTGAAATCAAATTGATCATTAGGGTGGTGTAAAAATAATGATAATTTGATATAAATAATAATCAATAGCCTTCAGAATGACTTGAAAGATACCAGAGTGACTTCATACTGTGTCAGGAACTGGCTTCAGAGAAAGGTGAAGGCAGAGGGGAGAAGGAGCTCTGCTGTTCCGAGATTTAAGAAAGAATTTGTTAGAAAGTTAAAAATTCTGTTGAATTGCAACTACTAGACACAAGCATTGAGACATTACAAACTTTGTCCAATAAATTTGACCAACTATCGGGGAATTTATTTCTGAATGCATTAGAATTTTAGACTGACTTTCAATCGTGATGGAAACCTGTGGTTATTCTACTAATCCAACTGGGTTATTCATAAAGACTGATGTAATAGGATTGCTAAATTCCTATTGAAGCCTTGGACCAATTGGGATGAGAGTTGACTGCTTGTGAAATTCTCAACATTTATCGTAGAGAGGATCCAATCAGCTAGAAAAGGAATACAACTCTGTTTACTGTTTGTCTCGAGTCTGATCTTTTCCTCAGCCTGAGGTTCACATGGAAAAGGGTCACTCTATAGCCATCAGTAGGAGCGCGAATGGCCACGTTATCAGGTCTGTCTGAACTAGGAATTGGAACTTGTATAAGCAGAGTGAAGCACCAATGTTAGCATGGACTGGTTGGATGGGATGGCCTGTATAATCCTGTATAAAAACCTTATTTTAATTAAGGCCTTTGGTGATGAGGTGTAAGCCCGTGTGTCTTGTCTGAATTCAAGCCCCAGGGTTCCAGCAGTCAGGACAGAACCAAGCAGCCCAGTAATCACCCTGTGAAACTGATACATCTACTGAGTAACTACTTCCTGGCAAAGCAACCAAGCTTCTCCTGGCATGGCGAAGGCAGTCTGACTGGCTCCTAGTTAATGATTACACTCAGTGAAGTTCTCTGTGTCCCAGCCCTCTATAAAACTGACTCTATTCATGGCAACAAAACAACCGCCCCAACAGAGAGCTGGTAACTTACACACAATGTGCAGCACAGAAACAGGCCAATAGATGCATGCAAGTGTCCACACTGCCTTCTGTCAAATCTTCAATTCCATTCTACCAGCCCAGCATTCCATTGCTTTCTCTCTCGTGATTTCAGCTCTCCCTTCCATGTGTTGATGTTATTCTCCTCACCTCTTCCTCATGGTAGCAAGTTCCACATTCTCACCATTCTCTGGGTGATGATTTCTTTATGGATTTATTTATCTTCTATTCATGGACTCTCATTTTGGACTCCCCACAAATAGAAACATCTTCCCTGAGCTTACCCTATCAAACCTCTTCCGAATTTTGAAGACCTCTATAAGGTCACTCCTCAGCCGTCTCTGCTCTGGAGCAGAGTCCCAGCCTTTTCAATTGTCCTTGACAATTATAACTGTCCAGTTTTGCTCTCATCTTTCTGGAGAAGATGCTGGAAAATCTCAGTGGGTCTGGCAGCATCTGTAAGGGGAGAAAAGAGCTGATGTTTTGAGTCCAGATGACTCTTTGTCAAAGGGTCTTGAGCTTGAACTTTGAGCCCCAAAGCCCTCTTGAGCTTTGACAAAGGGTCATCTGGACTCGAAGTGTCAGCTCTTTTCTCTCCTTTCAGATGCTGCCAGACCTGCCAAAAGTTTCCAGCATTTTCTCTTTTGGTTTCAGATTCCAGCGTCCGCAGTAATTTGCTTTTATCATCTTTGTCGGCCAGTTTTTCAACTTGTCCAATGAATCTCTATCCATTTATTTAATTTGAAGACCGGAAATGTGCACAGTCCCCCAGGAATGGAAATATCTAGAATGTTTTTAATTAGCATTTGAGGTAGAGACTGGGCTGCTGGAAAGAATCAGAATGGATGATGAGATGTTTGATATTGCTCACTGCAGGCTGAAGTGATGTTGGGTGTTCCAGAATTCATAACTAATTGAATTCAGCCTGGTGGCCAAACTGGAGATTGTCTGTCACAGAGCAAGCTAAAGATAAGGGATGGTTCTGGGAATCTGGGGAGGTGGATGGTGGCTGGAGACAGCTGAGGATAAAAAGCTTGCGGTAAACCCACAGGTGAAAGTGCAGGCTACAGGAGGAGAATCCACTGTGGACGTTTGATAGGCGAGGAATCAATAATGAACAACTGTCCTCCCCCTACTCACCCCACCATCATTCCACCCGCCCCCATCGCCCCCATCGCCCCCACCCCCTCCCGAGAGTGAAGGGAAGAGGGGATGGTATGATTAACCCTGTCAAACAAAGGTCTTAGCCACAGAAAGCTTCAGCTAACTCGGGATTCCTTCTTTTGATGACTTCTAAATGTTTTTCTGCATTTCTTTTGAGTCGAACAGCAAGTATTATATTATATTGGTGAAAACAAGACTTAAGGCAAGCAGGAGCATTAGTCAGTCTTTGGTTAGTCTATTGTTACACTGAGAAGCATAGAATCCCTACAGCGCAGAAGGAAACCATTCAGCCCATAGAGTCTGCACCAACAATAATCCCAACCAGGCCCCATCCCCGTCACCCCACATATTTACCCTGCTAGTCCCCCTGACACTAAGGGGCAATTTAGCATGACCAGTCAACCTAACCTGCACATCTTTGGACTGTGGGAGGAAACCGGAGCACCCGGAGGAAACCCACGCAGACATGAGGAGAATGTGCAAACTCCACACAGACAGTCACCCGAGGCTGGCATTGAACCCGGGTCCCTGGCGCTGTGAGGCAGCAGTGCCACTGTGTCGCCCCTGGCAGATTCAACAGGAATGGGAAGCTTGAGATGCTGAGATTGGGAGAATAGAGATAGATGGGGCAGCACGGTAGCACAGTGGTTAGCACTGCTGCTTCACAGCTCCAGGGACCTGAGTTCGATTCCTGGCTTGGGTCACTGCCTGTGTGGAGTTTGCACATTCTCCTCATGTCTGCGTGGGTTTCCTCCGGGTGCTCCGGTTTCCTCCCACAGTCCAAAGATGTGCGGGTTAGGTTGATTGGCCATGCTAATAATTGCCCTTAGTGTCCTGCGATGTGTAGGTTAGAGGGACTAGTGGGTAAATATGTAGGGATATGGGGATAGGGCCTGGGTGGGATTGTGGCTGGTGCAGACTCGATGGGCCAAATGGCCTCTTTCTGTACTGTAGGGTTTCTATGATTCTATGAGATACTAGGAGATTAAAAGAATATTTTTGAAATTATGGAAGGTGTTGAGTAAGTGAATAGAGAAAGAAGATTCCCTCTGATTGGAGAGTCAGCGATGAAGGATCATCAATCAAACTTGTCACTGACAGAATGAGGAGAGAGTTTGGAAAAATGTATTTTAAACAGATAGCTATTGAAGCAGACAATATCCACAGGGAAAGGTGAGGCAGAGAGAGACCTTTGCAAATTTTCGAAAGGATGCAGAGGAAGTTGAAGGACTTTGGGGAATGAGCATTGGAGTAGACCAAGTCTTTGCCTTATTCTGAGGCTGTGCCCCCTAGTTCCAACCCCACCCCCCTCCCCCCCAGCCCAGGGGAAACATCCCCCCTGCACACACCCTGTCACACCCTGTACAACTCCGTAAGCTTCAACCACATCGCTCTTCATTCTAAACTCTAGAGAATACAGCTCCAGTCTACTGACTCTCTCTCCTCAGAACAATCCCTCTAACCAGCAAATCTCTCTTCCACCTTCCTCCATTGGGAAAAAGATACAAAAGTCTGAGGTCACATACCAACTGACTCAAGAACAGCTTCTTCCCTGCTGCTGTCAGACTTTTGAATGGACTTACCTCGCATTAAGTTGATCTTCCTCTGCACCCTAGCTATGACTGTAACACTACATTCTGCACTCCCTCATTTCCTTCTCTATGAATGGTATGCTTTGTCTGTATAGCGCGCGAGAAACAATACTTTTCACTGTGTGTTAATACATGTGACAATAATAAATCTAAATCAAAAAATCAGCCTGGTGAACCTTGCACTCTTTCTATGGCAATTATATCTTTCCTTAGGTAAGGGCACCAAACCTTTTTTTGAATTTATTCACAGAATGTAGGCTTCACTGGCTAGGTCCGCATTCATTGCCCATCCTTAATTGCCCTACTGTAACATAATTTGCCAACTGTTATACCCGATGCCCCGGCCGATGAAGGCAAGTATGCCATATGCTTCCTTCACCACCTTTTCCACCTGTGCTGCCACTTTTAAAGATCTGTGGACCTGTACTCCCAGATCTCTCTGTGTGTCAATCAACCTAACCTGCACATCTTTGGACTGTGGGAGGAAACTGGAGCACTCAGAGGAAACCCACGCAGACATGGGGAGAGTGTGCAAACTCTGCACAGACAGTCACCCAAGCTGGGAATCGAACTTGGATCCCTGGCGCTGTGAGGCAGCAGTGCTAACCACTGTGCCACCTTGCCACACTTACTTGGAATGCCTGAATTTGTTGTCAATGTTGATAATGTCGTGACTTTTAGAAGACTTGTCAGAAATATAGTGAGATTTCTACAGTATGTATTGTCTGATGTTGTTGTTGCTGTTCTTGTTTTTAATACTGTGTCTATGTGCTGGCATACCTGCCTTACTTGCAGTCAAACTGTCCTGTCCCTGACCATGGATGAAATCACATGACCCTATCCCAAGGGTCCAGGTAACTTTCCCCCTCCCTGATGCATCGTAGTGTCTGCAGCTCGGCCTCCAACTCGATGACTCTGAGCCAAATCTCCTCAAGCTGCAGATACTCACTGCAGCCGTGTTCGCCCTGGATAACACAGGCACCCAAGAGCCCTCCCTCATCACCACTGCTGCCATCTTAATGACATTTAATTCGCTAGGTATTTATTAGTCCTGCCTATGATTATATTTTTATTATTTCAATAAATGTTCCACCTGTCCCAGTTGATATTCTCAGTTCAGAGAAATAGGAAATACTCACCAGCCAATCAAATAAGCATTACTACTCGAGTAAACCTGACTGCTACCAATAAAATATTTAAATTACCCCAAGTCTGTGAAAGGAAAAATGAGAAAAATACTCACCAACTGCCGAAATTACTGTGACGTCACGTTTGGATTTTACTCAGAGCACAGTCGGTCTGCCCTGGAACCAGGGATTGGATATATAAACGATCTGGAAGAAGGTGTAACTGGGGTGATCAGTAAGTTTGCGGACGACACAAAAATGGCAGGACTTGCAGATAGTGAGGAACATTGTCAGAGGCTACAGAAGGATATAGATAGGCTGGAAATTTGGGCAAAGAAATGGCAGATGGAGTTCAATCCAGATAAATGCGAAGTGATGCATTTTGGTAGAACTAACGTAGGGGGGAGCTATACGATAAATGGCAGAACCATAAAGGGTGTAGATACGCAGAGGGACCTGGGTGTGCAAGTCCACAGATCCTTGAAGGTGATGGCACAGGTGGAGAAGGTAGTGAATAAGGCATATGGCATGCTTGCCTTTATAGGATGGGGCGTAGAGTATAAAAGTTGGGGTCTGATGTTGCAGTTGTATAGAACGTTGGTTCGGCCGCATTTGGAATACTGCGCCCAGTTCTGGTCGCCACACTACCAGAAGGACGTGGAGGCTTTAGAGAGAGTGCAGAGGAGGTTTACCAGGATGTTGCCTGGTATGGAAGGGCTTAGTTATGAGGGGAAATTGGGTAAACTGGGGTTGTTCTCACTGAAAAGACGGAGGATGAGGGGTGACCTAATAGAGGTGTATAAAATTATGAAAGGCATAGATAGGGTGAACGGTGGGAAGCTTTTTCCCAGGTCGGTGGTGACGTTCACGAGGGGCCATAGGTTCAAGGTGAGGAGGGGGAGGTTTAACACGGATATCAGAAGGACGTATTTTACGCAGAGGGTGGTGGGGGCCTGGAATGCGCTGCCGGGCAAGGTGGTGGAGGCGGACACACTGGGAACGTTTAAGACTTATCTAGATAGCCACATGAACGGAGTGGGAATGGAGGGATACAAAAGAATGGTCTAGTTTGGACCAGGGAGCGGCACGGGCTTGGAGGGCCGAAGGGCCTGTTCCTGTGCTGTATTGTTCTTTGTTCTTTGTTCTTGTTCTTGGATATCTCCAGCTCCTCCTCTCTCCCACTCTTTTAGATACTGCTATATCCTGGTCACCCTATTATAGAAAGGATATTATTAAACTAGAAAGAGTGCAGAAAAGATTTACTAGGATGCTACCGGGACTTGATGGTTTGAGTTATAAGGAGAGGCTGGATCGGCTGGGACATTTTTTCTCTGGAGCGTAGAAGGCTGAGGGGTGATCTTATAGAGGTCTATAAAATAATGAGGGGCACAGATCAACTAGATAGTCAACATCTTTTCCCAAAGGTAGGGGAGTCTAAAACTAGAGAGCATAGGTTTAAGGTGAGAGAGGAGAGATACAAAAGGGTCCAGAGGGACAATTTTTTCACACAGAGACTGGTGAGTGTCTGGAACAAGCTGTGGTGTGGAGATGCTGGCGTTGGACTGGGGTGAACACAGTAAGAGTTTTAACAACACCAGGTTAAAGTCTACCAAATAAACCTGTTGGACTTTAACCTGGTGTTGTTGGAACAAGCTGCCAGAGGTAGTAGTAGGGGCGGGTACAATTTTGTCTTTTAAAAAGCATTTAGACAGTTACATGGGTAAGATGGGTATAGAGGGATATGGGCCAAATGCGGGCAATTGGGACTAGCTTAGGGGGTTTAAAAAAAAAGGGCGGCATGGACAAGTTGGGCCAAAGGGCCTGTTTCCATGCTGTAAACCTCTATGACTCTATCTGTCTCTGGGTCCTCCTCTCTCCCACTCTTTGGTTGGATGATGGCAAGGTTTGGTTTTATAGATTGTGAGAAGAAAGGAAGACTGCAGGAGGTGAGCTTCATAATTTTAAAGTTTTTAGCAACAATGTATAGTTTAGTGGGACACATGACAGTGAGGATGCAGACAGTTAAAGGATTTGGAACAGAGATAGAGGGGCTCAGAGAAACAGTACGGTCAGGTTTTAAGTTCACAGAATTATTACAGTGCTGAAGGAGGACATGAGGCCCATCGTGTCTGCACTGGCTTTCCAAATAGGCATCTTACCCAGTGCCTTTCCCCTGCCTTTTTCCCGTAACTCTGCACATTCTTCCTTTCCAGGTAAGTGTTAATTCCCTTTCAAATTAAATCTTTCCCACCTCACTCTCAGGCAGAGCCTCCCAGACCCCAATCACTCGCTGCACAAAATCATTTCTCCTCATGGGGGAAGTGGGGGGTGGGGGGTTGAGTGGAGGAGGGTGGGGGGATCAGGTCACCCTCTTGCCTGTGTGGTGTTGGGGAGGGGGAGGGGGGGGAGGAGAATGTCCCTCTTTGGTGAGGGGTTGGTGGCGCTCCCTTGGTCAGTGTGGGGTGGGGGGGGGGAGGGGGTATCATTTTATTTTTTGTGGGGGGGAGGGGCCTTTCTCTGATCACAGCCATTGTGTCGCCATTTAAAAATGGTGTCCTGGTCTCGGAACAGTTGGCCGTGATGCATAAATTAGCATCTATCAGGTGGGAGAATCGTGATCGCGCGGCGGGAATTCCTCCAGATTTTCGCCGGTGTGGGCACGTAGTCCCAGTTCGGGGGAATCGCAGCCTTAGTCATTTTTTGGGAAAAATCCCCCCCTTATCTACAAAACTCTTAAAGTAACGGCAAGAAAGGTTGTCATGGCGAAATATTGGGGCATTGTGAATGAGACAAATTCACCTATCACAAGATTTTTGCAACCTATAGTCACAGTGTGTAATGTATTTTAAAGAAAAATGTTCAATTGATTTGCGTTGAGTTCTCTTTCTATATAAAATATGGACATTTTTTGTCATTGCACCAATGTTTTATTTCTCTGCCGCTGTCCTGCGTGGAATGAACAGTTTAATGGCTCCTTAGCTGTGACCTTCTCTGGGTTTAGCACTGCGGTAACAGATCATAATGTCAAATAATAATTAGACACAAGAATAAATCTTTTATATCATAGTCGCTTGGTGCTACAAAACCTGCAAGTTACTGAAAAAAAGGCATGTTGTCGAAGCTTTTCATCTTGCACTCATCAGGACGGATGCAAGAATACCAAATTTCAAAGGGAGCAACAATTTATATTGCATTAGGATAAAAGCAAAATACTGCGGATGCTGGAATCTGAAACAAAAACAGAAAATGCTGAAAAATCTCAGCAGGTCTGACAGCATCTGTGGGGAGAGAATAGAGCCAACGTTTTGCGTGTAGATGACCCGTCAAGACTCGAAACATTGGCTCTATTCTCTCCCCACAGGTGTTGTCAGACCCGCTGAGATTTTCCAATATTTTCTGGATTTATATTGCATAATTGGTTGGCAAGTTTAATGGAGAATGTACATGGGAGCTGTTTACCTCCATGCTTTTGTTTAATTCAAAAAAGGTGGAATGCCTGGACATGTTCCTTTTACTTGCAAAGGTCAGGTTCCTGCGTATGAATGTATACAGCTTCTAGCAAGCATATGTGAGCTACTAACAGCCAATTTAATACGACCAGTCAGGCTCGTGATGCAGATCTTTTGCCACCAGACTGGTCTACCAGATACCCCAGTAGTTCAGTGCATAACGGCACCTCACAGTTAGTTATTGAGCATTTAGACTGGGGTCTCAGACTCCATTCTTGTTCTCCCCTGAGGTCAGCACCTGAAGAAGGAGCGACACTCTGAAAGCTCATGCTACCGAATAAACCTGTTGGACTTTAACCTGGTGTTGTGAGACTTCTTACTGTGTCAGCACAGAGGGCAGGGGAGGAGCCACTGTAACCATTACCCCAGTGTGGAGAAGAAGCAGCCCCCATTCTTTTCCCTAAAGCACGGCCCAGTGACAGCAGCCAGAACGTCTTTCGATATCACTTTAGGACAGGATTGAGTTCAGAGCCTGCTGTGATGGTTCATCTCTCCGTCCCCTTGACAAGAAGAGCCTGTCAACACTCAGTGTGTAGGTTCAGAATTGAAGAAGAATCTCCTGGTTGAAGTATTGAAGAGCTGCCATTGTCCCCAGAGGCCACGCCCAACCTGGGAAGCGTGCTGTTCAAAGCTAACAGCAGCTCTTATTGAGGCATTGTGGTATTGGGGCCAGTTAGTGAGTGGGTTAGATGCCAATCAGTGAAAGGACGAGAAAGATTTCCCTGTGTAATATGAGAAATCTCCAGTGAGAAAGAAAAAGCAGAATTCTGGAACACTTCTTGAAATCTTCATCTGCTATGAATCTGTCCCACAAACAAAATTAAGGATTGGTTCAAGTTATCTTTGGATGTGAGTCTGGATTTTTGATGATGGAAAACAGCAGCCTCTGAAACTTCAATGTTAGAGTAAGAATGGTGACTAAAAGTCCTGCAGCAACTCATAATATCACTTAAAGGGTGCCAGCAATGCCTTAAAACTGTGCAGCCACTTAAGTTCTCTGCCTTGCCTTTAATTGTAATGCTGTTTAATTCCTCAATCCAAGAAGTCTCCATTCTTGCGTTGTACCCCTCCCTGGTGTTACCGACACATACTGACACCAACAGCGGAAACCAAAGAGAAAAGTGACGTTCTGATAAATGACTTCACACACTCAGCCCCAGAGCAGCAATTTTATACTCAATCTAATTAAATGGGGCTATCAATTAGACACACAGTGAAACAAGCGAGGTTGGACTTTGCTCCGAGTATTGGAAGAATCTCAATGTCTTAATGCCTGCACGCTGGCACATTCTGGAGCACGGTCTCCTTGGCAAGCTGCAGAACAGTCTGGGATATTTCAAAATGCTCATTGATTCCTTTCTTGGACATGGAAAATGGCCATTGCGGTCCCTCAGTTAAGAACCTGTCAAAATGGAGTCCCGTGGGGCTTTCTAAATGGAACATTAGTGTGGAATATCTATCTAATACCACATAAACTTGGATACCCGGGACACTGCAGACTGATTCTTTAAGAATGCAATTCAGAAAACGGGAGAATCTAAGGAAAACGCATCCAAAGATGTGCAGGTTAGGTGGACTGGCCATGCTAAATTGTCCCTTAATGTGCCAAGATGAGTAGGTTAGGGGGATTAGCAGGGTAAATATGTGGGTAAGATGTTCTGTCAGAGAGTTAGTTGGTGCAAACTCAATGGGCCAAATGGCCTCCTGCACTGTAGGGTTTCTATGACTGAAAGCTATTGGGCCGTTTGATGCTGTCCTGTCATTCCAGAAGATCACGGTTGAATTTCCAGCTAAATTCTATTTTCCTGCACGATTCCCATTTGACTTGACTCCCTTAGATGCTGGGAATCTGTCAATTTGTCATGGGCTTCTGCAACAACCAAGCACCCATAGCCCTCTGAGGTAGAAAATTCCAATGATTCCCAGCCCTCTGAGGAACCTTCTCTTTATCTCAGTCCTAAATGGCTGACCCCTTACCCTGAGACTGTGACCCCGTGTTCTGCTCTGTGCTCGGCAAACAGTCACTCAACATCTACTCCGGCCATCCCACTAATCAGTTTATAATGACCAAAGGGACTCTTTCCTTTGGACGTCTGAAGGTCACTGCCAGGCAGCCATGTCAGAAAAAAGTCAAGAGCAAATCACAGTTAGAAGGGCAAGAACAAGGCTGAAAGAATGAAACAGAAGGTGGTAAATGAGAAAGCGGTGATTGGATATCGGGGCCAAACATGGAGCTCAGAAGCCTGTGAATTGTAAGGGAGTTGGAAGGTGGAGAGAGTTGAGACACTCCAGAGAGGGAGTGACCACTTTGGCGGCGTGTGTAGAGGACCTAGAATATACTTTCCCTCATGTAAATGTCTTCTTCGATGTCAGTGGAAGCCACTCTTTACCAGATAGATAGCTGAGCGTTGTTAATTGTTATGTCCACACCTTTATTATAACGTACTTTTGCACGGAATCACACAAAATACTCCGTGGGAGCTGGATTTTGAACAAATCTTCCATTGATCCAGTGCCTTCACACTTTTAAAATTTATTGGGCCGGAATTTCACTTGCTCGATGGGAGAAATGTCTTGGCTTGCCACACCCATCTCACAGTGTCCTGTCAGACCCAACTTTCAATCTGGATGGAGGAGGAGGTGGTGGGGTGGGAGGTAGAGTCAGGTCTGCCACGGACACAGATTGGAGACAGCTACAGGGTTACCATGGTTGGTTCTCGAGGACATCATCCCAGTTGTTTGGGTAAATATTAGGCCCTCTAACCCATCACCTCCCACGTTCCACCCACTCCCCACGTCCCTTCCACCCATGCCAAACCATGCCCCCCCCCCACCATCATAGTCGCTCATACCCTCCATGCCAACTTAATGCCACCTCAATTCCCCCACCCACCACCCTTTACTCTTACACTCTTTATGCTAACTCACAAAATATCCATCATGGGCAGATCTCAGGAACCATGCTGTTATGAAATAACAAAGCCCTGAACATCGATTTCAACCTCATTATAAAAAACTCCCATTCATGAAAGCCCATTCAAAACTTTAAAAGCTCCTCAAGTACTTTATCCCTTATCAAAACAGATTGCATTCATAACCCCAAAGACAGCTGATCCTTCAATAACTTATTCGAGCTGTCAATCAGCTGTAAATTTACAGGCCCATGCTGAGATAATTCTAGGTTGTATAAAACAGCCAACCATTAATAATGATATAATGATAGCCCTTGGGATGGTGTCAGTAAATAGCTATTATAACTACTGGAACAGATTTGTTTCAAATCTCACTGATAAAGGCAGGCTTTTTTCAAAATTTTAAAGGGCGGAGGATTTAAATAATTTTACAGCTCAGCAGTTCTACAGACTGTCTCCACCTTTCAGGAGCCTTTACATCTCCCCCATAAATTCATGACTCCCACACTGGGGGATAAGACTCCTGCAATGAAAATTGTGTCTGAACATTGCGCTGAATTCAAATAAACCTGCTGAGTTCAGACTTGCCCCCGTGTGAGTCATGCTCCACCTTACCCTCCTTTTCCCCGACTGGCAAAATCAGGATGCCAGAAATGAAGACAAGAGTCCCAGATCCTGACCTCCCCATCATTTTTAAAGGTCCACAAAGTCTCCATGAATTCGGAAAGATGCAATTCACCGCACCACCTCTAAATCAACCAAGTTGTGGGTTCAATTTCCACTCCACCGCTCGCGTACTATGTCTAGGCTGACACACTCGTGCAGTGTCGAGAGAGTGCAGAACTGTCGGAGGTGCCAACCTTTAGCTACGATTAAACTGAACCCCTATCTGCCCTCTCACATGATGTGGAAGATCCCGTGACACTATTCTGAAGAAGGTCAGGAGAGCTCTCTCTGGTCCCCCGGGCTAATTTTAGCCCTTGAGCAATATCAGAAAAATAGGTGACTTGGTCATTCTCATGCTGCTGTTTGTGGGAGCTTGCTGTGTACAGATTGGCTGCTGCATTTCCTACAATGTAACAGTGACCACAGAAAGTATGCTGCATGTTGCAAAAAGCTTTGGGATGTCCTGAGGTTAGATTTGTTATAAATGTACGTCTTTCATTATTATTATTTTTCCACAAGCCTCAAATATGATGCTTAAATGCGTGCGTTTCCCTGAATTTCCTTTGCCTCTCTCTCTCTGATATATTAGAAAAACAGCAGCAGCAGCAGGAGAGAAAGGTCCAGCGAGTGACCCTGTCTGTACTTGTCCCTGCAGAGTGCTTCTCAGCCCGTGAGCGCAGACATGAACAGGAGCAGATGCGAGCAGCACATGGCGATCAGATTCGAACAAAGTCAGCAGTTAATGTTGCCGCTAGCTAAACAACAGGTAGTTCCAGTCATGGCTGGATACAAAGGCAATCACTCATCTCCTCTTTAATGCACCTGCACTTAAAAGCCCCCAACCCATTTACAAAAATAGCATTTTTCCTTCCTAGATCATCTGGCAGATTCACCAGCCCTGGGGTGTTGAGTCGCACAAGTCTGGCTGCGTCTCATCTTCATCTTATTTATTCATGGGTTGTGGGTGACACTTGCAAGGTTGGAATTTATCCCCCAGCCCCAGTTGTCCGAGGGGCTGCAGACGTCAAGAACTTTGTGTAGAACTGGAGTCAAGTGTAGGTCACACCGTGTCACAGGGAGGCCAATTTTCCTGGATTGTCCTGCAATCTCCTCACATTACAGACTTATCTCCCCAGCAACCACTCCTGTGAATGAACAAGGGAAAATGGCCAGGACAGGACATTCCCGGGATGCAGTCTGGGAGTGGGACATTCAGGCCCCATTCAGGCCGAATGGCCTCCTTCTGCACTGTAGGATTCTATAACTGATTCTATTAACCCCATGGCAGACAGCCAGTTCCGAAGGATTGTGGACTATATATGAAGAAAGAACTTTCACCTCCTCACTCCTTTCATAGACTGAGGACAACCCAAAGCACTTTATAGTCAATGAAATACTTTTCCAAAGTGTCGTCACCGTCATATTATAGGAACATGGCAGCTAATTTGTGCACAGCAAGCTCCCACAAACAGCAATGTGATAATGGCCTGATCATCTGTTTTTAGTGATATTAGTTGTGGGATGAATATTGTCTGCCTTCTGGGGTGAATGTCTCTGTCCTCCAGATTGCACCATGGGATATGTTATGTTCGCCTGAGAGTAAACAGGACCTTGGTTTAACATCCCATTCCAAAGGTGACAGGTCTGACACTGCAGCACGCCCTCAGTACTGCACAGGGCACATTAGCCTGGAGGAGGTGTTTACATTTCTGCAGTGGGTCTGGGACCCATAACCTCTAACCCAGAGGCAGGCACGCTACCCACTGAGACACAGCTGGCATCTGTATGGCTGGGTGAACCAGGTGAGGTTTTACAATAATCTGGCTGGTCGCACTGTCATTATTTTGGTCTCAGCTGTGCATTTTCTAAATTCAATCTCACAACAAACAATATTGGGATTTGATTCCCAATGCAAATCTTGCCAGGCCAACTCCATAACTGCAGTCTGCTCACAACAGTGATGGCCCCAGGGTCATTAGTCCATGTGGCGGGGTGGGGAGGGGGGGAAGGGGGGTGGTGGTGAGGGGGCAGGGGGCTGAGGGGGCAGGCGGGGGAGCAGAGAGTCAGTCGGGATTTCCTCAACTGTGCACAGTCCAATGACTGGACAGGAATCTCAAATGACGATGTGGTTGGTTTTGAGCAGCCAATGGCATCTAACGTCAAAGATCCTGCGGCCATTCATTGACTAAACTCTCAGGTGAATACCGGCCACTTGGCCAAGGTGGAAAGTCAAGAGTTCGTGCCTTTAGGAGAGAAGGGGCAGAATCTTTGTTGTGGCATCAGGGAGATCTGGTGAGAGATCGGTGGTGCCTCTTTCTGGCAAGACTCGCCAAACCAAAAACCAATCAGGGAGTGGCAGGCCTTCCCCAGAAATCAAGCCCCCAGGTGCAGAAGTCCTGCCTAACAAGAGTTGCTGGCCAATCAGAGGCCAGTGGCTCTTGCACTCAGCAATGCCACTGAGGAAGCCATGGCTGATGCCAGAAGCTCAGGAAACAGGGTCCCATGATCATGACCACACAACGGGTAAGTCATGTGGGCTGGGGGGGCAGGAAGCTTTGCAGGTGGAGGCTGCGGGGAGGGTAAGGGGGCAGAGAGGTCAAAAAAAAAGCAGGAGGGAGGTTTACAGTTCCCTCCCCACCTCTCCATTCCTACTGTCTAATCCCTCAAAAAGGCACTGATGACCTATAATGGAGGGACAACCCCACAAGGTTACAAGCAGTCCATAAAGCTTCACCTGCCATGCATGCCCCTTGGTGACAGGCCCAACTGTAGCTGAGCTAATCCCAGAGGTGGGGAGGGTGAGGCCCTTAAGTGGTCACTAATTGGCAGGGCAGGAAGGTCGACCATGGGCTGGTGGAAACAGAAAGATGGCAGGGTTTAAGTATGCCTCTGCCCTGGTTAACTAAATGCCCTTCCCACCACAAGTTCACCGCCAGTGAGAGCAGAAGATTCTGCCAAGGTGGGAAGGCAGAGGCGGAGTGGGGGGGGGGGGGCGGGGGGCTGATGCTGGTGATGGTGAAAAATTCTGTCTGAGGGAGAACTGGTTATTCTGGAACCTCGTAACACTCATAAACAAAGACATTCTCACAAGCGAGACAGTCCTGATCCCAGTAGAGCGAATCTTCATGTTACCCAGGATACCATGCATCACTAAGATGCCATTCCACCTCCATAACATTGCCATCTCTGCCTGCTTCTGTCCATGGCCTGCTGAAACCCTCCTGTAATCCTGTGCACTCGACTATCCCAACACTCTCCTGGTGGGTCTCATTTACCAACACGCTACATAAAGTTGAGTTGACCCAAAACTCTTACACCAACTCCTAATTATCTACCAGCCTGTGCTTGACTGTAGTCCGGCAGCATTTCTATTCTCATCCTTGTTTTCCAATGTCTACCTGGCCTTGTACCCATCCCCCTAACTCCCCCACTGCAACCTCTTCCAAGCCCACAGCTCTGCAGCCCCCCCCCCTCCCCCCACCCACCATCCCCTCCAGATCTGGTCTTTTGAGCATATCTGATTGTAGTTTCTCTGCCATTAATGTCCATGCCTTCAGATGAAGTGGTTCAGTGTCAAACTTTTATCAGATTTACACCCGGGTGAAATGCCTTGAGACATTTTACAGATTAAAGCCACTTTAGAAATGGTAAGAAGTCTCACAACATCAGGATAAAGTCCAACAGGTTTATTTGGTAGCACGAGCTTTCGGAGTGCTGCCTCTTCACCAGGTGGTCACCGAATGAAGGAGCAGCACTCCGAAAGCTCGTGCTACCAAATAAACCTGTTGGACTTTAACCTGGTGTTGTGAGACTTCTTACTGTGCCCACCCCCCGCCAGTCCAACACCGGCATCTCCACATCATGACTATAGAAATGCAAATTCTTGTAGTTTCACTACAACGATTTAAGGACCTACACAAGAGGAATTCTGAATGCAGGATGTTATAGGCTGTTCCAGTGACTTGGGCAGGGCGGTGGGCGGGGAATTTAACAAGATCTGAAAAATGACAGTTGCTGATAAGCACTTTGCACATTTGTACAAAATGTCTCTCTGTGGCGCAGATGTTAACTGGTTTATTTTGAATGGGTTTCACTAGCAGCTGGGGAATGTCCCAGAAGAACGTTAAACTCAAGTGAACTGAGAGAACAGACACTGATTTCTGGGCTACAGATTCAGTCCAGTTTGACTGTTTACACCCTTGACACTGTGGTGACAATAGATGCTCCTTTCCTTCTCCTCTCTCTTCCAATTCCTCCCATCGTTAGTCCCCTCTTCCCTTACACCCCCTTCTTCATCCTTCTCACGTTTCCTTCCTCCTCTTCAACCTCCCTTTCTCTTTACCTCTCTCTCTCTCTCTCTCTCTCGAGTGTAACCAAAACAAACTGTCACCAGGTTCTGTGCCAGTAAGATCATTTTTTTCAAATTATTATTTATTCGTTCACGGAATGTGGGTGCCACTGGCTGGGCCAACATTTATCACCCATTCCTAATTGCCCTTGAGAAGTTGGTGATGATCCGTGTTCTTGTACCGCTGCGGTCCATGTGTGGGGTAGGTACACCCACGGTGAATTGGCCTGTAATTTAGCCCAGCATTTGAAGTGTGTAAAGAACAAAGCTCATGATTTATCGACACACAGAACCCAGCCAGGTTTAAATGCATTCTCAAATTCAATTCTTCACCTCCCAGCTTGATTGAGTGTACTTCAATGCCTTTTACTAGTATTACATTGGGATGTTGCTTGACTTCCAGCTCCAGTCAGCAAGCCTCGACTAACAGAACCCTGGATCAGGAAATGAAATGTGAGGTGGAGCCTCCGTCTGGAACTCTCCGTGGGTGAGGTGAGCTGTGTGGAATTGGAAAATGAGCAGAGACAATCGCAGCACTCCCTCAGCTGGACACCCAGAGCCCAATAGCACATTCAACAAAATAATCCTTTCGCAGGTAAACTTTCACCCAATTCTCAGAGCCAGACCTGCTTTCTTTGAAATGGTGCAGCTTACCTCTTAGAACATAGAACATAGAAAGCCACAGCACAAACAGGCCCTTCGGCCCACAAGTTGCGCTGATCATATCCCTACCTCTAGGCCTATCTATAGCCCTCAATCCCATTAAATCCCATGTACTCATCCAGAAGTCTCTTAAAAGACCCCAACGAGTTTGCCTCCACCACCACCGATGTCAGCCGATTCCACTCACCCACCACCCTCTGAGTGAAAAACTTACCCCTGACATCTCCTCTGTACCTACCCCTCAGCACCTTAAACCTGTGTCCTCTCGTAGCAACCATTTCAGCCCTTGGAAATAGCCTCTGAGAGTCTACCCTATCCAGACCTCTCAACATCTTGTAAACCTCTATCAGGTCACCTCTCATCCTTCGTCTCTCCAGGGAGAAGAGACCAAGCTCCCTCAACCTATCCTCATAAGGCATGCCCCCCAATCCAGGCAACATCCTTGTAAATCTCCTCTGCACCCTTTCAATGGCTTCAACATCTTTCCTGTAATGAGGTGACCAGAACTGCGCGCAGTACTCCAAGTGGGGTCTAACCAGGGTCCTATAAAGCTGCAGCATTATCTCCCGACTCCTAAACTCAATCCCTCGATTAATGAAGGCTAGTACGCCGTACGCCTTCTTGACCGCATCCTCCACCTGCGAGGCCGATTTAAGAGTCCTATGGACCCGGACCCCAAGGTCCTTCTGATCCTCTACACTGCTAAGAATGGTACCCTTCATATTATACTGCTGCTTCATCCCATTGGATCTGCCAAAATGGATCACTACACACTTATCCGGGTTGAAGTCCATCTGCCACTTCTCCGCCCAGTCTTGCATTCTATCTATGTCTCGCTGCAACTTCTGACATCCCTCCAAACTATCCACAACACCACCTACCTTGGTGTCGTCAGCAAACTTACCAACCCATCCCTCCACTTCCTCATCCAGGTCATTTATGAAAATGACAAACAGCAAGGGTCCCAGAACAGATCCCTGGGGCACTCCACTGGTCAATTCCAGACTGTTCCGCAGGTCCCTTCCATTCATACATCAAATGTTTGCCCTCTGATTTTTCAGCAAATATCTGAATCACATCGTCCAGGCCCTCAGGCAAAGGGAAATTCAACAAAAGGGATTGAAAACACTCAGGCATCTAAATTCGAAGGCTTCAGTCATGTTCTGAAACGTCTTGGGTTGTTTTACGTTCTGTTCTTGGTCGATGCCCTCTCCACTTGGCCTTTATCAAACCCCATCCTGTGCCATCTGTGACACATTCTGAATAATGTGAGGATTTTTTCCTTCTAATTTGTAAAACCCACAGTGGTTAGCACTGCTGCCTCACTGCCCCGGGCACCCGGGTTCAATTCCCGGCTTGGGCCACTGTCTGTGTGGAGTTTGCACGCTCTCCCCGTGTCTGCATGGGTTTCCTCCGGGCGCTCCGGTTCCCTCCCACATTCCAAAGATGTGCGGATTAGGCTGATTCGCTATGGTAAATTGCCCCTTTGTGTCAGGGGACTAGCAGGGTAAATATGTGGATTATTGGGATAGGGTCTGGGTAGGATTGTTGTCAGTGCAGGTTCAATGGGCCGAATGGCCTCCTTCTGCGCTGTAGGGACTCCATGATTCTATTCTAAGTGAGGGGCTACAGACAACAATGGAGGTGCAGTGCCAAGTTGTAAATAGAACAGATAAATTAGACTCCTTTGAAGAATTACGTCAAGTTTGAGGTTTACAAAGGCTGATTAATGTTTATATAGTTAAATTCATTCTTGTCACTGTCAAGGCCAGCATTTAGTCCCAAGCCTTGTTGCCCAGGTTTGACAGGCCACTTCAGAGGGCAGTTAGGAGTTAACCACGTTGGTGTGGGACTGGAGTCACATATAGGCCCAGACCAGGTAAGGACATCAAGGGGGGGGATTTTCTGCCCGTACTTGCCCCAAAACTGGAAAATCCCGCCCGAAGTCAATGGACCTTTGTGTGGTCCACCCACTCCCCCTCCCCTCCCCCCCCCCACCCCCACTACAATTCCCATGGCCATAAGACCATAAGACCACAAGACATAGGAGCATAATTAGGCCACTCAGCCCATCGAGTCTGCTCTGCCATGGCTGATATTTTTCTCAGCCCCATTCTCCTGCCTTTTCCCCATAACCCCTGATCCTCTTATTAATCAAAAACCTATCTATCTCTGTCTTAAAGACACTCAATGACCTGGCCTCCACAGCCTTCTGCGGCAAAGTTTTCCACAGATTCACCACTCTCTGGCTGAAGAAATTCCTCCTCATCTCTGTTTTAAAGGATCATCCCTTTAGCCTGAGGTTGTGCCCTCTGGTTCTAGTTTTTCCTACGAGTAGAAACATCCTCTCCACGCCCACTCCATCCAAGCCTCACAGTATCCTGTAAGTTTCAATAAGCTTCCCCCTCATCCTTCTAAAATCCAATGAGTACAGACCCAGAGTCCTCAACCGTTCCTCACACGACAAGCTCTTCATTCCAGGGATCATTCTTGTGAACCTCCTCTAGACTCTTTCCAAGGCCAGCACATCCTTCCTTAGATATGGGGCCCAAAACTGCTCACAATACTCCAAATGGGGTCTGACCAGAGCCTTATACAGCCTCAGAAGTACATCCCTACTCTTGTATTCTAGCCCTCTCGACATGAATGCTAACATTGCATTTGCCTTCCTATGGCGTGTGGGGCGGGAAAATTCCACCCCAAGTTTCTTCATGTAAAGGACAAGAATCAGTTGTTTTTTTAACAACGTTCCGGGTAACTTCAGGCTCACTGTTACTGAGACCGGTTTCTGCTTCCAGATTCTCTTAAACTGAATTTGAACTTGCCGTGTGGCCCTGGTGGGGTTTGAACTCAGGTTCTCTGGATTATTATTGCAGGCCACTGTTGTAGGAAGGAATTGGAAATGGGTCAGCTCCCCGCGAGGTGACTGATCGGCCCTCATTGCAAGCTTTTCATTTCCTGCCCTGGTTCTGACTTTAGCTATTCAGAAAACAAACCAGATTTCTGCGGTTACAGAAAAGTGAAAACCATGGGTGTGTTTTGAAAGCTGCAATAAATTCTTCTTAAGATGTGTAATTTAAGAGTTAACATAATTGCGGAGAGACGGCAGAAAGTAGAGGCATTCAGGCCACAGTATCATGAGAAAGAGGGAACAGGAAGAGGCACCTCATAAACCAAATACTGATTTCCTTTTCGACTCAGCAAGGTTTGCTTGGCTCCATCACTAGAGTGAAAAATGAGAGGACACAATGTTTACTGAAAGATTTTTTTTTACAGTTGTGGAGTTGAGTGTGAGCTAGCCAAGAACTCAAAGTAACACAAAGCATAGTGGAATCAAAAGCAATAGCGGGGAAGGGGAGGGGAGGGAACACTTCTGATCCTTAAATATAGTTTAAAAAAAGACTTGCATTTATATAGCACCTTTCATGACATCATGAAATGCTCCACAATTAATGCAGTGTAATCATTAATGTCACGTCGGAAATGAAGCAATCAACTGACACGCAGCAGACCCCAAGAAACGGTCATTTCACAATGGCCACGTGACCTGTTCTCGCATTGTTAATTCAGGGATAAATAAAGGGTAGGATGGGGGAAACTCTCCGATTCTTTTCTGAAATAGTGCAGTGCATTCTTTCACTTGTGCTGAAGAACCATAGAGCCATAGAAATGTTATAGCACAGAAGGAGACCATTCATCCCATCCCAAGGATACACAGATGCCCTTTCTAATCCCACCTTCCTGCACCCGGCCCATAGCCCTGCAGCTTACTGCACTTAAGGTGCAGATCCAGGTACTTCTTAAATGAGTTTAGGATCTCTGCCTCCACCACCAACTCAGGCAGCGAATTCCAGACACCCCACCACCCTCTGCGTAAAACAGTTCTTCCTCATGTCCCCTCTACACCGACTGCCACTTACCTTGAATCTGCGTCCCTGGTTCTAGAATTCTCCACCAAGGGAAACAATTTTATCCTGTCCACTTTATTGCTTTCCTCCAATGGATTACAGGTTAAGGTCATAGAGTCATAGAGGTTTACAGCATGGAAACAGGCCCTTCGGCCCAACTTGTCCATGCCACCCTTTTTTTTAAACCCCTAAGCTAGTCCCAATTGTTCGCATTTGGCCCATATCCTTCTGTACCCATCTTACCCATGTAACTGTCTAAATGCTTTTTAAAAGACAAAATTGTATCCGCCTCCACTACCTCTGGCAGCTTGTTCCAAACACTCACCACCCTCTTTGTGAAAAATTTGCCCCTCTGGACACTTTTGTATCTCTCCCCTCTCACCTTAAACCTATGCCCTCTAGTTTTAGACTCCCCTACCTTTGGGAAAAGATATTGACTATCTAGACAATAGAACATAGAACATTGAAAAACTACAAAACAAACAGGACCTTCGGCCCACAAGTTGCGCCGGTCATGTCCCTGCCTACTTAGGCCTATATGTAGGCTTACCTATAACCCTCAATCCTATTAAGTCCCATGTACTCATCCAGAAGTCTCTTAAAAGACCCTATCGAGTTTGCCTCCACCACCATTGACGGCAGCCGATTCCACTCACCCACCACCCTCTGAGTGAAAAACTTACCCCTGACATCTCCTCTGTACCTACTCCCCAGCACCTTAAACCTGCGTCCTCTCGTAGCAGCCATTTCAGCCCTGGGAAAAAGCCTCTGAGAATCCACCCGATCTATACCTCTCGACATCTTGTACACCTCTATCAGGAAACCTCTAGCTGATCTATGCCCCTCATTATTTTATAGACCTCTATAAGATCACCCCACAGTCTCCTACGCTCTCATCTGATAGACAACATCTCTGGTAGTGTAGACTCTGATAGACAGGACTGTGCTAGAGAGCTGTCAGGCCTTCTGGAGCAGTTCAGAGCTCCGATCGGTCCGCCAGCGCTAAGCCCAGGCCACGGCGCAGATCGGACTGGAGTCGGCAAACTGTGTATGGACGCGCTGGAAAGAGGATTCCAGGCTCGGATCTATTTGACGCCCAGATTCGGCACTTAGGTTCAAAATGGTAAAATTCCCCCCAATGTGGGGATACCTGATGTCGGTATGTTAAAAACAAGTTAATATATATTTACTAGAATAAAGTTTATTTTAGTTTGATTCCCATTTCAAGACAGACAAGGAATTGACCAAAGCAATCCCAATGTCACAGACAACAGAAATCTGCAGATTCTAACTGGTCTGTAAAATGATTTGTGCACAGTTAGCATTATGGCTTTGCTTTTTTTTTCAGAGGTTATGATTATCACTAACAAGACCAGTACTTGTTTCCCATCCTTCATTGTCCTTCAGAAGCTGGTGTTGAGCTGTCTTCTTGAGACAGCTGTCTGTCTTCTTGGGGCAGCATGGTGGCACAGTGATTAGCACTGCTGCCTCACAGCGCCAGGGACCAGGGTACAATTCCCGACTTTGGATGACTGTCTGTGCAGAGTCTGCACGTTCTCCCTGTGTCTGCGTGGGTTTCCTCTGGATGTTCCGGTTTCCTCCCACAGTCAGAAAGACATGCTGGTTCGGTGGATTGGCCATGCTAAATTCTCCCTAAATGTACCTGAACAGGCACCGGAGTGTGGCGACTCGGGGATTTTCACAGTAACTTCATTGCAGTGTTAATGTAAGCCTACTTGTGCCACTAATAAATAAACTTTAAACTTTAAACTTTTCTAACTGAGTGGCTATCTGGGCCATTTCAGAGGGCAGTTGAGAGTCAACCACAGTGCTGTGGCTCTGGAGTCACATGTCGGCCAGACCAGGTAAGGATGGCAGATTTCCTTCCCTAATGGACATTAGTGAACCCGATGGGTTTTTGCGACAATCGACAATGGTTTCATGGTAGATTCTTAACTCCAGATTTTTTTTATTGAATTCAAATATCACCATCCGACATGGTGGGATTTGAATCTGTGTCTCCAGATCTTACTCAGGGTCTCTGGATTACTAACCAGATGCCGGAGTGTGACGACTCGGGGATTTTCACAGTAACTTCATTGCAGTGTTATTGTAAACCTACTTGTGACACTAACAAATACACTTTAAAAGCTACCAGACCAGTGACAATATCACTATGCCAGTGCCTCCCGACAGATGATTTTGATAGATTGAAAGCACGTGTTCAAACATTGATCCCTATGGGCACATCACTGTTCACATCATTCCAACTTGGAACAATGCACTAACCGTTACTCTTTCCAGCACTTAACTAGCTCCCTATCTATGCTGTCACACTCTCCGTAACACCATGTATCTTATCAGCAAGCCTTCTGTACAAGTCCTTATCAATTGTCTTTTGAAATTACAAATAGACCTCCAAGGCATTGCCTTCATCAGTCTAAGTTTAAAGTTTATTTATTAGTGTCACAAGTAGGCTTACATTAGCATTGCAATGAAGCTACTGTGATAATCCCTTAGTCACCAAACGCTGGCACCTGTTCAGGTACACTGAGGGAGAATTTAGCATGGCCAATGCACCTAACTAGTGTGCCTTTCAGACTGTGGGAGGAAACCGGAGCACCCGGAGGAAACCCACGCAGACACGGGGAGAACGTGCAGACTCCGCACAGACAGTGACCCAAGCCTGGAATCGAACCCGGGTCCCTGCTGCTGTGAGACAACAGTGCTAACCACTGTGCCACCGTGCCGCCCAATACACAGAATTATTATTTTTTTATTCATTCGTGGGACATGGGTGTCGCTGGCCAGCCAGCATTTATTGCCCATCCCTAGTTGCTTTCGAGAAGTTGGTGGTGAGCTGCCTTCTTGAATCGCTGCAGTCCAAGTCCTCAAAGAACTTGATTTAATTTCTCAACGTGCGTTTTTTAAACCCATGATGGTTATGTTTAATTAATCAGTGGGTTTCTGGGTAAGAACTAACTTTTATCTTATTTTATGGATCTTTCGGAGCTATTTCACACCAACATTGGGTTAACTTTGTGATTTATATAAATGATCTGGAAGAAGGTGTAACTGGGGTGATCAGTAAGTTTGCAGACGACACAAAATTGGCAGGACTTGCAGATAGTGAGGAGCATTGTCAGAAGCTACAGAAGGATATAGATAGGCTGGAAATTTGGGCAAAGAAATGGCAGATGGAGTTCAATCCTGATAAATGCGAAGTGATGCATTTTGGTAGAAATAATGTAGGGAGGAGCTATACGATAAATGGCAGGACCATAAAGGGTGTAGATACGCAGAGGGACCTGGGTGTGCAAGTCCACAGATCCTTGAAGGTGACGTCACAGGTGGAGAAGGTGGTGAAGAAGGCATATGGCATGCTTGCCTTTATAGGATGGGGCATAGAGTATAAAAGTTGGGGTCTGATGTTGCAGATGTATAGAACGTTGGTTCGGCCGCATTTGGAATACTGCGTCCAGTTCTGGTCGCCACACTACCAGAAAGACGTGGAGGCTTTGGAGAGAGTGCAGAGGAGGTTTACCAGGATGTTGCCTGGTATGGAGGGGCTTAGTTATGAGGAGAGATTGGGTAAACTGGGGTTGTTCTCCCTGGAAAGACGGAGGATGAGGGGAGACTTAATAGAGGTGTATAAAATTATGAAAGGCATAGATAGGGTGAACGGTGGGAAGCTTTTCCCCAGGTCGGTGGTGACGTTCACGAGGGGTCATAGGTTCAAGGTGAAGGGGGGGAGGTTTAACACAGATATCAGAAGGACATATTTTACGCAGAGGGTGGTGGGGGCCTGGAATGCGCTGCCAGGCAAGGTGGTGGAGGCGGACACACTGGGAACGTTTAAGACTTATCTAGACAGCCATATGAACGGAGTGGGAATGGAGGGATACAAAAGAATGGTCTAGTTTGGACCAGGGAGCGGCACGGGCTTGGAGGGCCGAAGGGCCTGTTCCTGTGCTGTATTGTTCTTTGTTCTTTGTTCTTGTTCTTTGTTTGTAACTGGTCTCTCGATAACTGATTTATCGATGTGTTCCTTTCAGTTTGCTGTTGGCATGTTGAGCAGTTCTGTTCTCTTCCCTCTGCATTCTGTTCACAGCCAGCAGGGCCTGGGGGCTTTGCCACTTTGAGATACATCAGCTTTTCAATGTTCTTCCCTTATCTAATCCACATTGCTAAAAGCGATGATCTGGTTATTATCACGTTGCTGTCTGTGGAAGCTTGCTGTGCACAAATTAGCTGCCTTCCTCAGGAAATTGCGGATGGTGTTGAACCTCGCCGCAATGTCTGCCCTTGTTGACCTTGCACTCCCCAGGTATAGAAAGTGGTCCATGTTGTCCAAGGTCTTGTCGGGTGGCGGGGTTGGGGCGGTGGGCAGGTTGGTAGCAGACCTTTTGTCTTGCGTATGTTTAGTGTAAGGCCCATGCTCCTGTACGCCTTGGTGAAGGAATTGACAATGGCTTGGAGCTCGATGTTTGAGTGTGCGCAGACACAAACATCGCCTCGATACTGTCGGTCAATGAAAGAGAATGGGGTGACCTTGGATCTGACCTGCAGGTGGCGGAAGTCGAACAGATTCCCATTTGTTCTGTAGTTTATTTCCATTTCAGTGAGGAGCTTGCAGAGGGTGAGGTGGAGCATTGCAACAAGGAAGATCGAGAACAGCAGCGGTGTGATGACACGGCCTTGCTAGACACCAGTCCGAATGTGAATTGGATTTGAGGTAGATCCATCAGTCACGATCGCAGTTTGCATGTCATCATGGCAAACATTTGGAGGCAGATGGAAAGGAAAGGACGCTCCATAACCTCTCGTGCTTGTCAGTGTCAAAGGCCTTTGTGAGGTCAAAGATGGCCATGTACAGGGGTCGGTGCTGGTCCTGCATTTCTCTTGTAGTTGCTGAGTGGGGCAGACCATGTCCGCTGTGCCTGTTAGTGGGCACAATCCGCATTGTGACTCTGGGAAGAGCTCTTCAGCCACAGGGAGAAGGTGATGAAGGAGGATTCTTGCGATGACCTGCCCTGTGACTGACAGCAGGGAAATTCCTCTGTAGTTACTGCAGTCGAACTTGTTACCTTTCTTAAAGATTGTCATGGTGTCTGAGATTTTTTGGCACGTTCTCCTTCCAGACAAGGGAAATGAGGTCATGTATTTGCGCCAATCGTGCTTCTCCACCATATTTTAGTGTTTGGTGAGGATTTTACCTGCCCCTGATGTCTTGTTGTTCTTGGCCTTTTTCCCCTTGTGTTGGGTTGGAGTTGTGCTGAGATGCTGGACACTCATATTGAAGAAATGTTTCTGTGAAGGCAGTATTCGAAGTGCTCCTTCCCTCTGTTCCTGGCCAGCAATGGGCAGGGCTTTGGGTGCTTGGGCTGTAGGTGGGCTTGACTGTGCTAAAGAAACCTCATGCCACATGGTTATCAGCTCACTGCTGAATCTCCTGCACTTTCTCCACTCACCGTCTGTTCTTGATCCTGGGCGTTTTGTTGGTCCTCAGCTTTCAACCTTCTAGAGCAGCTTTCTTGCTCTCGAGTTGAGTTGCTGTTTCAGTTTCAGAAAAGCCTTGTGCTTGCGGCTTACGGACTCCTAGATCTCATGGCCGTTCTCATCGAACCAATCATAATGTCTCCTGGTCGAGTGACCAAGCATCTCTTTGCAGGTACTGATAATGGGGCTTTGAGGGTGGACCAGGCACTGTGGACACTGCATTTCTGGATCGTTGGGAGTCGTCAGGTTGGCAGTGAGACGCTGGCTGGATAGGGCTCTCTTATCAGGGCCTTCTGGGTGCCTCAGTGGTGGTTTTCCTGCAGCATTGTATTTGTTGCCGTCGCTGCTTTGGGGCTGCATTGGTGTTGATCACAGAGTGGATTAGACGGTGGCCTGTCCAACAGTTGTCAGCTTATGTCATGGTGCAGGTGATACGCATGTCATTGTGGTCTCTCACTCAGACAGTGACGTGGTCGAATGGATACCAGTGCTCAGAGCAAGGGTGTTCTTGTCTCTCTGGAACACGGTGTTAGTTATGACAAGACCATGTTCTAGGCGTTTTGTCAGGAGCAGGGTAATGTTGGTATTGGATTTCCTACTCGCTCTTTGCCAATTACGCCTCCCCAGAGGTCTGTTTCCTTTCCAACTCTGGCTTGAGGTCGCCAAGGAGAATCAGCTTGTTGCCTGGTGGGAGTTGGGCCAAGGCTGGAGTAAAATTCCTCTTTGAACCTGTCTGTAGCTTCCAGTGATGAGGCGTGTGTAACTGGCACCTTGTCCCTTGAGCGGGCCTTCCCCTGCCTGGCAGTGATGTACGTGCCGAAACACCTCAAGTCCCTGGGCAATGAGAACAGTACGCCATTCCAGTCCGTCCTGAACTTCATTCTAAGGGATGGGAGATGGGTGAATTATTTTACTGTACAGTTACCATGTGGATTTGATGGAACATGTCCTTGGTCCAGTGGCAGGACAGTCCAAGATGACTAGAGAGTGGGCTTCGGCTGTTTGGGCCTAGGACATACAAGCACACACACTCCGACTATCCTCCTTCCCCCTTCCACAAGACCTCTTTCCCTGTGATACATCAAGTGTTGTGGTGGCCTCATGAGCTCTGAATGGCTCGCAACTCCTTTCTGGCTGAGAGTGGCCCACTGCTCCTCTCTCTCACTGTGAGTGTCCCCACTGCTCCTCTCTCTCACTGTGAGTGTTCCCACTGCTCCTCTCTCTCTCTCTGTGTTCCCACTGCTCCTCTCTCTCTCTGTGTGTCCCCACTGCTCCTCTCTCTCTGTGTGTGTCCCCACTGCTCCTCTCTCTCTGTGTGTGTCCCCACTGCTCCTCTCTCTCTCTCTCTCTCTGTTCCCACTGCTACTCTCTCTCTCTGTGTGAGTGTTCTCATTGTGAGTGTTCCCACTGCTCCTCACTGTGTGAGTGCCCCCACTGCTCCTCTCTCTCACTGTGAGTGTTCCCACTGCTCCTCTCTCTCTGTGTGAGTGTCCCCACTGCTCCTCTCTCACTGTGAGTGTCCCCACTGCTCCTCTCTCTCTCTCACTGTGAGTGTCCCCACTGCTCCTCTCTCTCTCTCTCACTGTGAGTGTCCCCACTGCTCCTCTCTCTCTGTGTGAGTGTCCCCACTGCTCCTCTCTCACTGTGTGAGTGTCCCCACTGCTCCTCTCTCTCTGTGTGAGTGTCCCCACTGCTCCTCTCTCTCACTGAGTGTTCCCACTGCTCCTCTCTCTCTCTGTGAATGTCCCCACTGCTCCTCTCTCTCTCGCACTGTAAGTGTTCCCACTGCTCCTCTCTCTCTGTGTGAGTGTCCCCATTGCTCCTCTCTCTCTCGCTGAGTGTCCCCATTGCTCCTCCCTCTCTCTGTCTGTGTGTCCCCACTGCTCCTCTCTCTCTGTGTGAGTGTCCCCACTGCTCCTCTCTCTCTGTGTATTCCCGCTGCTCCTCTCTCTCTGTGTGAGTGTCCCCACTGCTCCTCTCTCTCTATGTGAGTGTCCCCACTGCTCCTCTCTCTCTGAGTGTTCCCACTGCTCCTCTCTCACTGTGTGTCCCCACTGCTCCTCTCTCTGGCTTTTCTTGGTGTTTCTGGGTCCTCTTTCCTCAGTCCTGAGGTTATGAATAAAGGCACGATATAATTGCAAATCTAACTTGCTTCTTTGTTGTGGAGTTAGGAACAGCGCTCCCGGCTTCACTCAGGAAAATTACACATTATCTACTTTGTGCTTCTTTGTCTTATTGGCAAATTCTGACTCCTCTTCCAGCCAGAGGTCCAATCCCGGGGGGGGCATGTTATTGTCACTGAGTCCCGATTCTTATATCTGAGGACGGACCCTGGCAGGTTGGGTTGAGGTCCCTCCCCTGTCAGATGACTTGACACCCCTGTTACTGTCCCAGCCAAGGGCAGCTAACCCGACTCAGGCTGGAGATAAAATACTGTCACTTCAATATCTGAATGGACCATTATGAATGCATTTCCTGAGTAAACCATTAAAAATACTTTCAAAGCGGATGCGGGTCAAATTCTGCTCCGTCAGATCCACTGGCGGAAATTGAACAGGTACGTGGAGTTTTAGAAATTTTAGAAATCATAGAAACCCTACAGTACAGAAAGAGGCCATTCGGCCCATCTGCACCGACCACAATCCCACCCAGGCCCTCCCCCTATATCCTACACATTTACCCACTAATCCCTCTAACCTACGCATCTCAGAACACTAAGGGGCAATTTTAGCATGGCCAATCAACCTAACCCGCACATCTTTGGACTGTGGGTGGAATCCCACAGAAAGCTCCAATTCACCCTCAGTCTTCACGGGGTTAAAGGCAGCAGTGGGTTGTGGATGTGGGAACAGGCACAGCTGGAGATTGGGCCACAGTGACTGCGCCGTGTTGGCACAGCCAGATTACTTGAAGCATTCACCAGCCCCACACAAGTCGAATGTGTGGGGCTTTAGAAGCAACAGCCCGGGCCAGATATCTGGTCCAAGCCAAAGGAAATTAATTGCTGGATTCCTGGGTCGTGGTAAAAATACTTCAACACAGTATTTTAAATATAATTTCCCCGGCTTGATTTAGATGAGAGTGCAATGTGCTGTGGGCGCGTCACAGCTAATTTTTGGGGTAAAGTTCATTTCCTGGTGCATTTTTGCATTTGCCATCATGAGCTTTTCATCTGCAGTCGAAGTGGACCGGATATTCCTTCACACAAAGGCCAGTGGAAATCTGGAACTCTGTCTCGTTCGAAAGCTATTGAGGCTGAGGGCCCAACTGAAATGTGTAAGACTGAGACTGTTAGATTTGCGTGGATTGGGTTAGAGAGGCAGAGAGATGCAGCGCAAGTATTCTCGAGCCGAGGCCGGTTAAAGGCGCAGCCACCAGTGATGGAGCGATTAAAATCGGGGAGGCTCAAGAGGCCAGAATTACAGGAGATTAGATTTTTCAGAGGGTTAAAAAAGAGAGCGTCAAGGACACAGGGGTAAAGGGTATTAAGGATTACAGAACTGATGCACTATCAATTACGACGCGAAGACTTCTGAGAGTGTGGGGAAACTAATAGGCTTTTATTCACAGAGAACAGGAGCACACCCTTGTAGCTGACCTGGTCTAGATTGAGGCAAGGAGGAGGGACCATCACCTTTATACCCCACTCTGGGTGGAAAGGGAGGGGTCTCAGGTGGAAAGGGAGGAGTCTCGGGCCGGGTGCAGCATGGGTGTGTCCAGGCACATACATGTAGTAACAGTGGTTCACCACAAGAACCAAGGCAGGTAAGGATGGCACGGTAGCACAATGGTTAGCACTGCTACCTCACAGCACAAGGGACCCTGGTTCAATTCCTAGCTTGGATGACTGTGTGGAACTTGTATGTTCTCCCCGCGTCTGCATGGGTTTCCTCCAGGTGCTCCGGTTTCAAAGAACAAAGAAAATTACAGCACAGGAACAGGCCCTTCGGCCCTCCAAGCCTGCACCGACCATGCTGCCCGACTGAACTAAAACCCCCTACACTTTAAAACCCCCTACGCTTCTGAGGACCATATCCCTCTATTCCCATCCTATTCATGTATTTGTCCAGATGCCCTTTAAAAGCTACTATCGTATCTGCTTCCACTACCTCCCCGGGCAGCGGGTTCCAGGCACCCACCACCCTCTGTGTAAAAAACTTGCCACATACATCTCCTTTAAATCTTGCCCCTCACACCTTAAACCTGTGCCCCCTAGAAATTAACTCTTCCACCCTGGGAAAAAGCTTCTGACTATCCACTCTATCCATGCCCTTCATAATCTTGTAGACTTCTGTCAGGAAGTCTCCCACAGTCTGAAAGACGCGCTGGTTAGGTGCATTGGCCATGCTAAAATTCTCCTTCAGTGTACCCGAGCAGGTGCTGGAGTGTGGCAACCCGGGGATTTTCACAGTAACTTCATTGCAGTGATAATGTAAGTACTTGTGACACTAATAAATAAGCTTAAACTTAAATGGAGTTGAGATACAGATCAGTTTTGAGCTGATTGAATGGAGGTGGAACAGGATTGAGGGGCTGAATGGCCTCCTCCTCTTTCCTGTGTTGCTACGTACTTCAGACCAGAGTGCAACCAGCTGACAAAATACCAACAAAGATGAGGCAATACCAGAGGGACGGGAGAGTAAGCAATCCCCCCAAAGCATCACCGTGGAACTCTCCTGTTTCTACACTTGACAGAAGGTGGGGAGCGCGGCTGGGAGGTGAGGGGCTGAGAGAAGACTAAACGTGTCCTTATTCACTGCTGCCAAAAACATGCTATTTATTCTCATCCTCCAACCACTTTTCAAAAGGTGCGTCTCCAGAATTAATGCAGTGTTTGGACAGCCCGATGACTGGGGAACAATAGCCCCACTCTGATAGTAATTTCCCGCCACTGTGTCAGTGAATCAGCCCTTTCATTGTACGAGGGGAGCGGCTGAGCGAGCGCTACACCAGAATTAAAATCATTTCAACTTTAACAAACTGACGTGCAGTCCCTCCCTCAACAATCTGGGCTTCAAACTTTGCCTTTTTTTTTTGGATGTTTCTCTGAAACCGGGGACTTTCAGTGAGCTTTGCTTTCTCTCCATTTCCCAATCCGCCGCCAATCAAAATCCGATTGTCGAGAGTCTAGACTTCCCAGCATGCAGTAACCATGACGCTGTGCTAAACCAGATTTTAATTTTAAACAAAGATTAACAAAGGTTGCTGAAAATAACAGTTTCAGTTGCAAATAATAAGGGTCCACGCTCCAGAAGATGTGTCAGTAGCGCAGAGATACACGACTGTCCTGTAACGTAAGTGGGACATCATTACGGCCAAAGGCATTTATGAAGCATCTTTAATATCAGAAAGGGCGGCACGGTGGTTAGCACTGCGGCCTCACAGCACCAGGGACCCAGGTTCGATTCCCGGCTTGGGTCACTGTCTGTGTGGAGTTTGCACGTTCTCCCCGTGTCTGCGTGGGTTTCCTCCGGGTGCTCTGGTTTCCTCCCACAATCCAAAGATGTGCAGGTTAGGTGGATTGGCCATGCTAAATTGCCCCTTAAAGTTTATTTATTAGTCACAAGTAGGCTTACATTAACACTGCAATGAAGTTACTGTGAAAGTCCCCCTTAGTGTCAGGGAGACTAGCCAGGGTAAATGCACGGAGTTATCATAGAAATCATAGAAATCATAGAAACCCTACAGTGCAGAAGGAGGCCATTCGGCCCATTGAGTCTGCACCGACCACAATCCCATGGGGATAGGGCCTGGGTGGGATTGTGGTCGGTGCAGACTCGATGGGCCGCAAGGCCTCCTTTTGCACTGTAGAATGTGTCCCGAGATGTTTCAGTTATCAGTGAGATTGAATGTGAGCCACATAAGGAGAGATAATGACAGGTGGACAAAAGCTCGGCCAAAGTTGTATGTTTTGAGGAGTGTCTTATTGGAGGAAGGTGAGGTAGGGAGGGAGGTAGAGAGATGGAGGGAGGGTTATCCTCGGGGCTCAGCAACCTAAGGCACTGCCTACAGTGCTGCAGCGATTAAAACTGGGAACACTCACAAGGTCAGAAATCTCGGGTTAATTCTTATCAAAAAATGGCAGCGTGTTGTTTCCGGTGTGAAAGGTGGTGTGCTTCTCTCCAGAGAAACTGGTCACTTTTCTCTCCCGATCTTACAACATTCTGCCACAAAAAATCAAGAGGGTGTGTTTCACGCTGTCATACAAGGGGACGGAGCCTAAACACGCTGGCCCAACCCAGCTGCTGAGAGATTGGGGCGTCCCAATTATAACCTGCATAAACCTTCACCAGGAACTCCCCTCACAACCCTCTCCCAACCCCCTCCCAGCTCCCTCCCAATCCCCCCCCATCCCCTCCCAACCCCCCCACCCCCTCCCAACCCCCCCCCACCCCCTCCCAACCCCCCCACCCCCTCCCAACCCCCTCCCAGCTCCCTCCCAACCCCCCCCATCCCCTCCCAACCCCCCCCCACCCCCTCCCGATCCCCCCCACCCCCTCCCAACCCCCCCACCCCCTCCCGACCCTCTCCCAGCTCCCTCCCAACCCCTCCCAACCCCCCCCACCCCCACCCAACCCCCCCCCCCACCCCCTCCCAACCCCCCCCACCCCCACCCAACCCCCTCTCAACCCCCCTCCCAACCCCCTCCTGACCCCCTCCCAATCCCCTCCCAGCTCCCTCCCAACCCCCTCCAACCACCCCCACCCCCTCCTAACACCCCCCACCCCCACCCAACCCCCTCTCAACCCCCCTCCCAACCCCCTCCCAGCTCCCTCCCAACCCGCTCCAACCCCACCCAACCCCCCCATCCCCTCCCACCCCCTCCCAACCACCCCCCCACCCCCTCCCAACCCCCCCACCCCCTCCCGACTTCCTCCCAACCCTCTCCCAACCCCCTCCCAGCTCCCTCCCAACCCCCTCCAACCCCTCCCAACCCCCCCATCCCCTCCCAACCCCCCCCCACCCCCTCCCAATGCCCTCCCAACCTCCTCCCAACCCTCTCCCAACCCCCTCCAATCCCTCCCAACCCCCTGCCAAGCCTCTCCCAAGCCCCTACCAATCCGCTCCCAACCCCCTCCCAACACCCTCCCAACTCCCCCCCCCAACTCCCTCCCAACCCTCCAACCCCCTCCCAACTCCCTCCCAACCCCCTCCCAATCCCCTCCCAACCCCCGATCAGAGCCGGCACTTCTCTACTCCTTCCCCCATCCCTGGTCGTCGGCCCCATCTGCCTCCTTCAACCCCATGTGATGTTTGGCCCCTTCCCCCTACCCTCACCCACAGTCTGACAGTCTGGGCCAGCACCTCTCCCCACCGCCCCCCCCCCCCCCCCCCCCCCCCCCGCCTCTCCCCCCACTCCCTGCCATGTCACCATTGGCATCCCAAACTCCTCCGTCCATTCCTGGCCACCACCACAGCTAAATGAATCTCCCCCACCCCACCACCGCCCCATGAGGCTCCCACTGGAACCTGCCCCTTGGCACAAAAGTTGGCACTGCCAGGTCAGCACTGCCAGGTTGACACTGCCAGGTTGGCAGTGCCAGGGTTCACATGGGCATGGTAACATCCAGCAGTGCCAACCTGTGCCAAGGGGCAGTGCCAGGCAACATTGCCAGGCCACTGCCTGGTCATGTCCCTCTTCCCTGAGGGTTATACTTACCTTTGCACCCCCAGGAGACCCCCATGGCAGGTTCACTCCTGGCTGCCAATATCTGGAGAGGGGGCGGGTTAATAATATTTAAATACATTCAAATCAATGCAAAAATGATTTGGCTGGTGGAGTGGCTGGGAAGATCCGAAATCGTGTCCTTGCCGGTGAGAGCTCTGGCTTCCAGATCCTGAGACCCGCCGGCATTCGCACGGACCATGAACGCGGGATCAAGATTACCCCCTGCTATAGGAAATCAGATTTTTCAGAGGGCTATAAGGCTGGAAGAGATTACAGACTTAGAGAGTGGTGAAGACATGGAGGAATTTGGAAGCTTTATGCAGTGGGCTGCAATGACTTTCCCAAGGGGATTTTTGCAGTAACTTCATTGCAGTGTTAATGTAAGTCTACTTGTGACTCATAAATAAACTTTAACTTTAAGGATAGCAGTGACTTGCATCATTTTCCATAGCTAAGAACTGACTGAATGAACAAACTGTGGGAAAAAAGCACAAATCTTCCATTGTATAGAGACAAGAGAAAGCAGCCTGGGTTCTGGTACCCAGTGGCTGCCGAATAACTCCTGCCGGAAGGGGCACGTCTGTCGAATTTAGCATCAATGTAAAAGGTTGCATTATCAATTAGCCTGCCCTCCACTCAGTGTAGACTCACACACAAGACCATTGGACAGGGCAACAGAGTACAGGTAGCACCGTGTCAACAAAATCGAGATGCCTTCAGGAGAGGAACGGAGAAAACTAGAGGCACAATGAGGTAAAATCATAGTGCGGTCACAGCACAGAAGGAGGCCATTCGCTCCATTATGTCAGTGTCAGCTCTCTCCAAGCACAACTCAACGGGTGGAATTTTACCGGCATGTCCGCCCGAGCTTCGCACGATCCCGCCCGAGGCCAACGGAGAATGCAGGTTCTCCGAGCCGTGCCGGTAAAATTCCAGCCAACGAGTCCCATTCCAAAATGGTGCAAAACGCCAAGACCAGCTGCCCATCACGAAAAAAAAATTAACATTTAACCGGTGCAAACATGTTTCGAAACGAAAGTGTTTTGCAACAAAATTTGTTTGATGTGTCTCAGTGTCTGGTGGGCCTGATTGGAGTTTGACGAAGAGACGCAGGGATGTGTTTCAGGGTCTCGCTCCTGCCTCTTGACCTCAAAACCTGCAACAGTCAATTTCACTGCAGAGAAAGCTGTTCAGTTGCACAGACAAAGTTGATGATTAATCCATTTGCAAACATTTGAAGCCTAATTAGGGAAGGCCAACTCCAGACGCCCCAGGTTAAAAATCTCAACATCCAATTATGTACGTAATGGCTGTTATTGGCTGGCTGTATGTAAACTTGCCGACACTAATGGTGCACAGCTGTGATTCCAACAATGTCTAATTGTGCTGAAGGATTAATTAGCGGTGAGGCTTGGTATAGGCTGCTCCGCACATCGGAATAATGAGATCGGATGCACATTGCTGAAATATTTCATTTTGATTGGGACAAATGAATCCAGTTGTAGAAAGCTTCTCATTTGTCTCAACAATACTTTCTGGTAGCACATGTATACAAGTTAATAAGTGAGTGTCGGGGTTTATATGGAGACTAATGCGAGGATACAACAGATGAACAGACAAGGAGAGAGTGTGTAACAGAAATAGGAAAGAGTTAAGTAAGTTATTCAGATAAGATGGAGTTACACACAATGAGTACCAGCGATGACAGGAAGTTAAAAACTTAACCCAAAAATAGGAGAACAATACCGACCAATAAATGGGAGAGGGGTGGATGAGGGGGCTATTTTAGGGAATAGTATAAACAGGCACTAAGTGGATGCAATGCTAATAAGAGAAGCCTGTCTGAAAGTCTGAGTTTGGCATGCAATTTTGAGACAAATTAATGATTACCATAAATTATACATATTAAAGCAGAAAGCTGCAGGTTTCACAGGTAGTTGCTGATTAGACACAGTTTCTGTGCAACAAGATATCTGGGTTCCGAGCACCCACTGACACTGACACTGACAGTGTGGTGTGCTGGACTGTCCCATAGAGACCTGTTCCAGGACTGCTCAGGGACCAAGGCAAAGGACACACAGAGTGTCAGACACAGCACTGCAGGACTTGGTGAAGGATGGCCAGAGGAGGAGGGATGCCCAGCACCCGCAGGGCATTAGCAGTCTACCTTGCTCTCTGTCCTCTCCTCCAAAACCTGGTGCTGCTCCACCTGCCCTCATCTCTTTCCATTGTTCCTGCAGCAAAAGTTTCTATGTTGATTGGAGTTTAGAAGAGTGCAAGAGGATCTCAAAGAACAAAGAAAATTACAGCACGGGAACAGGTCCTTCGGCCCTCCAACCCTGCACCGACCATGCTGCCCGACTTAACTAAAACCCCCTGCCCTTCCAGGGACCATATCCCTCTATTCCCATCCTATTCATGTATTTGTCAAGACGCCCCTTAAAAGTCACTATTATATCTGCTTCCACTACCTCCCCCGGCAGTGAGCTCCAGGCACGCACCACCCTCTGTGTAAAAAACCTGCCTCGTACATCTTCTTTAAACCTTGCCCCTCGCACCTTAATCCTATGCCCCCCCATAATTGACTCTTCCACCCTGGGAAAAAGCTTCTGATTATCCACTCTGTCCATGTCTCTCCATAATCTTGTAGACTTCTATCAGGTTGCCGCTCAACCTCCGTCGTTCCAGTGAGAACAAATCTCATAGAAACTTGTAAAATTCTAACAGGGTTAGACAGGGTTAGATTCAGAATGAATGTTCCCAATGATGGGGGAGTCCAGAACTAGGGGTCATAGTTTGAGGATAAGGGGTAAACCTTTTAGGACTGAGGTGAGGAGAAATTTCTTCACCCAGAGGGTGGTGAATGTGTGGAATTCACTATCACAGGATGTAGTTGAGGCCAAAACGTTGTGTGATTTCAAGAAGAAATTAGATATAGCTCTTGGGGCTAAAGGGATCAAGAGATATGGGGGGGAAGGGGAGAATCAGGATATTGAATTTGATGATCAGCCATGATCACGATGAATGGCGGAGCAGGCTCGAAGGGCTGAATGGCCTCCTCCTGCTTCTAGTTTCTATGTTTCTATGAAAGGGAGATCCTTAGCAAGATGCCCATTGCTATTTGCTCTCCCTCCCCCAGTGGCTCCTGTAAGGTGCAGTAACTCCGCATTCACACTGTTTAGGTGAAGTCCTCAGAGTATATCTGGAATAATTGTTGCTTGAGAGTTGGTGGACACAAACCATCTAAGAAAATCTCCTGCTGTGTTTTTAAAAATCCTCTTCATGGATCCAAATGCAAGGAAACAGTCAGAGCAGTTAGTGCTAAAACATGCCAGTGATAACGTTCCCAACGGAATAGGGAATCCTAAAGTCTATAGGCAATTAATAGGAAAAGGGTGGTAAAAGGAGTGGTAGGGCCGATTAGGGACCTAAAAGGGAATTTACACATGGAGCCTGGGGGTGTGGCTGAGGTATTAAGTTAATAATTTGCATCTGTCTTTACCAAGGAGCTAGATGTGACCCGAGACACAGCGACAGAGGAGAAAACTCTGACTCTAGAAGGATAAAAATTGATAAGGAGGAAGTGTTGAATAGACTGTCGGTGCTGGAAGTTGACAAGGCACCGGGATCAGGTGAGATACATCCAAGGATTTGGAGGAAGTGAGAACGGAAATTGCAGGGACACTGGCCATAATCTTCCGGTCGTGTCCAGACTCGGGGGAGGTGCCAGAGGACTGGAGAATTGCAAATGTTGCAATCACAGACCAGTCAGTTTAACATCAGTGGTGGGGAAGCTTCCAGAAAAAGACATTTGGGATAAAATTAATCACATGGAAAAATGTAAATTGATTAGGAAGAGCCAGCATGGATTTCTAAAGGGGAAATCGTGTTTAATAACTTGCTGGAGTTTTTTGAGGAGATAACAGAAAGGGTCGATGAGGGTAATGCTGTTGATGTGGTGTACATGGACTTTCAGAAGGCATTCAATACAGTGCCACACAACAGACTTGTGGGAGAAAATTTAGCTCATGGAATAAAAGGGACAGCAGCAACGTGGATATAAAATTGGCTGAATAACAGGAAGCAGAGAGGAAGCAGGTCAATGTTGTGGCTGGAAGGTTTGTGGTGCTGTTCCCCAGGGATCAACATTGGGACCCTTGCTTTTGCTGATGGTATATTAATGATCGAGATCTTGGTGCGCAAGGGACAATTTCAAAGTTGGCGGATAATGAAACTTGGAAGTATTGTAAGCTGCGAAGGGGACAGTGTAGAACTTCAAAAGAACACAGGCAAGTTGGGGGAGTGGGCGGATAGGTGGCAGATTAAGTTCAATGTGGGGAAGTGTGAGGTGGTACATTTTGGTAGGAAGAACATAGAGAGACAATATAAAATAAGGAGTACAATTCTTAAGGGGGCAGGAGCAGAGGGAGCTGGGTGTATCTGTGTATAGATCATTGAAGGTGGCAGGACAGGTGGAGAGAGCAGTTAATAAAGCATACAGTATTCTGGGCATTATTAATAGGGGCACAGAGTACAAGAGCAAGGAGGTTATGCTGATGCTGATTATGGACAGTACGCATTTAAAGTGATTTGCAAAAGGAGCAAATGTGAAGTGAGAAAAAGTTTTTCCACATAGTGAGTGGTTGGGGTCTGGAAAGCTCTGCCTGGTAGTGTGGTGGAGGCAGATTTAATACATGTGACAATAATAAATCAAATCAAAATCAAATTAAACAATGAAAAACAAGATCAAAACATAGCGTGCCTCTAAACTGTAACAGAAACATGGCTACACATTCCAAGATGCAAATTTCCAGATCAATTCACCTGAGCCCATGTTAACTCTCTGTTGCTGCAGAAACAGAACTTGGGTTGATCAGAAGACCACATTGTGCACAAACCCTCTCCCTATAGGATAATGTGTCATCTGACTAATGAGCAATGGCACAGGAGATTGGCTGGTAAAATAACTCGACCTATTGTACATCTTATAAGGACCGGAGTTTACACAACAGCTGTCACACTTTCCCATGAATGCAAATCAGTCTCAAGAAAACTAGAAGAAGTAATCCAAACATTTGGATCAGCTTGAAGTTTATAACGCAATGGGCTGCCCTGAGCGGATCTCAGCAGTTTACAGGGAGGTACCATTTCCCAGAATTCCCTCTCGAGAGCAATGAGTTTAACAGCAGAAGGTCAAGATTGGATGAAGCGTGAGGCCTATTTCCAACATCAGAAAAATGGATGAAGAAAGATTTCAGCATTTCACCTGGGGAGGGGACAGTGAACTTACAGCAGCCCGCCAGATAGAAGCACATCTGGAAATACTAATTCCAAAAGATTTCTTCAAAAAAGAGGTTAGCGATCGAGCTGCGTAGTGGTTACATTAATAATCCGGAGACATGAATTGTGATCCCACCATGGGAACCGGGGCATCTAAATTCAAACAATTCTGGAATGAAAAGACAGCCTCATTAATAGAGATCATGAAACAACTGGATTGTTGGAAAAGCTTATTTCAGCCTTGATTCCTCTTTCGGGATCCTTCTTTCTTTCTGTTGGACGGCACGGTGGCACAGTAGTTAGCACTGTTGACTCAGAGCGCCAGGGACCCGGGTTCGACTCCAGCCTTGGGTCACTGCCTGTGTGGAGTTTGCACATTTTTCCCGTGGGTTTCCTCCAGGTGCTCCGGTTTCCTCCCACATTCCAAAGATGTGCGGTTTAGGTTGATTGGCCATGCTAAATTGCCCCTTAGTGCCATAGGGATTAGCTAGGGTAAATAAAGTGGGGGGGAGGTGGGTTACAGGGATAGGACCTGGGTGGCATTGTTGTGGGTGCAGGCTTGATGGGCCAAATGGCCTCCTCCTGCACTATAGGGCTTCTATGATTCTATGAATAAAATCTGCTCTCTTTACCCAGTCTCCTTACCCAATACCCAGTGGTGGCATGTTGGCACAGTGGTTAGCACCGCGACCTCACAGCGCCAGGGACCTGGGTTCGATTCCCAGCTTGGGTTACTGTCTGTGCGGAGTCTGCACGTTCTCCCCGTGTCTGCGTGGGTTTCCTCCGGGTGCTCCGGTTTCCTCCCACAGCTTAAAAGACATGCTGATCAGGTACATTGACCCGAACAGGCTCCGGAGTGTGGTGACTAGGGGAATTTCACAATAACTTCATTGCAGTGTTAATGTAAGCCTTACTTGTGACTAATAAAAAAAAGCTTTCCTTTAAGTCCAGAGCCACAGCAATGTGGTGTACTCGTAACTGCCCCCTGGAAGGCCACCAGCACCTTCCCAAGGGCAATTCTGGATGGGTAATAAATGCTGGCTTTTCCAACGCTATCCTGTGACTGAATGAATGAAAGTCTCGTTCAAATAAGGAAAAAGGTCAATTTATCATAGAATCATACAGTGCAGAAGGAGGCCATTCGGCCCATCGAGTCTGCACTGACCACAATCCCACCCAGGCCCTACCCCCACATATTTACCCACTAATCCCTCAAACCTACGCATCTCAGGACTCTAAGGGGCAATTTTTTTTTTTAACCTGGCCAATCAACCTAACCCGCACATCTTTGGACTGTGGGAGGAAACCGGAGCACCCGGAGGAAACCCACGCAGTCACAAGGAGAATGTGCAAACTCCACACAGACAGTGACCCGAGCTGGGAATCGAACCCAGGCCCCTGGAGCTGTGAAGCAGCAGTGCTAACCACTGTGCTACCATGCCGCCCCCATGGGAATGGGAGCTCAGAGCCAGCGTTGAGATGTTTGATGAGCGAACATGTTGATTTGATTTGATTTGATTTATTATTGTCACATGTATTAACATACAATGAAAAGCATTGTTTCTTGCACGCTATACAGACAAAGCATACCATTCATAGAGAAGGAAAGGAGAGAGTGCAGAATGTAGTGTTACAGTCATAGCTAGCGTCAAGAGAAAGATCAACTTAATGCAAGGTAAGACCATTCAAAAGTCTGACAGCAGCAGGGAAGAAGCTGTTCTTGAGTTGGTTGGTACGGGACCTCAGATTTTTGTATCCTTTTCCCGACGGAAGAAGGTGGAAGAGAGAATGTCTGGAGTGCGTGGGGTCCTTAATTATGCTGGCTGCTTTGCCGAGGCAGCAGGAAGTGTAGACAGAGTCAATGGATGGGAGGTTTTGGGGGTATTGTTGAAGGAGCAGCATTAACGAAGGATGTCAGGAGAACCTCCTCTGCTCCTCTTTAAACAAGTGCCTGGGATGTCGTATGTCCACCTGAGAGGCAGGCAGAATCTCAGCTTAACATCTCACCTGAGGTTTAGCACCTCTGGCAGTGTAGCACTCCCTCAGTACAGACACTGGGAATGCCAGACTGGATTGTACATCCAGCAATGTATATGCAAGGTACAATCTCCCAGCTGAGAATGGAGAATATAGCATTAGCTTTTTACTTCGATTCCAAGGACGGTTATTCTGACTGGACGAGTGAAGATGTTCTCAATGTATGGGGAACAATCAGAGCTGATAAGATGATCTTCTCAACATGATCCAAGCAGCAAGACCGGCTCAGGGCAGTGTCATGGGGGAGCCATTCAAATTGGAATATTGCTGCTTTTCCCATTTCTTCTTTCATAATCATTATCACAGTCATCAGTGTCCTAATGGTTCAATAAATTCATAGCTATATAAAGTAATAGAAAAAGACAAATGAGCTAATTAACCAAAAATCAAAGTGGATCCCAATTCATCACAACACCTGCACACTTCAACTCATGATCAGATATTACAAATCAGCAGGAAGTCTCAAACCTACATGGCTCAGTATCTTAGCTTCTATCAAATTAACCCTGCACTGACCAGCACTGATCCACCTGAGGCCATTCATTACCAGCATTTCCCTGAACATCATTGAATATAATTTTTACCATAAAGTTTTTAACTTCTGCAGGGCAGATGCAGCATGGAGTAAAATACGGATTAAAGCTCCCTCGACACTGTCCCTATGAAACACTCCCAGGCCAGGTACAGCACGGGGTTAGATACAGAGTAAAGCTCCCTCGACACTGTCCCTATCAAACACTCCCAGGACAGGTACAGCACGGGGTTAGATACAGAGTAAAGCTCCCTCGACACTGTCCCCATCAAACACTCCCAGGACAGGTACAGCACGGGGTTAGATACAGAGTAAAGCTCCCTCTACACTGTCCCCATCAAGCACTCCCAGGACAGGTACAACATGGGGTTAGATACAGAGTAAAGCTCCCTCTACACTGTCCCCATCAAACACTCCCAGGACATGTACAACATGGGGTTAGATACAGAGTAAAGCTCCCTCTACACTGTCCCCATCAAACACTCCCAGGACAGGTACAACATGGGGTTAGGTACTTAGTGTAGAGAATGCTTCCTCTTCACAGAATCACAGAATCTCTACTGTGCAGAAAGAGGCCATTCAGCCTATCAATTCTGCACCGACCCCAATCCCACCCAGCCCTACCCTGTTAATCCCTCTGACACTGGGGTCAATTTAGCATGCTCAATCAACCTAACCCGCACATCTTTGGAGTTTGGGAGGGAACGGGAGCACCCAGAGTAAACCCACGCAGACACGGGGAGAATGTGCAAATTCCACACAGGCAGTGGCCCGAGGCTGGAATTGAACCCGGGTCCCTGGCGCTGTGAGGCAGCAGTGCTACCGTGCCACCCCATTTTTTGTAGAAGAATCTAGCACTTGGGATCACTGTTTTAAAATAAGGAGTCACCCATTTAAAAAGGAGATGAGGCATTTTTTTTCTCTCAGAGGGTTATGAGCCTTTGGAACTCTCTTGTTCAAAGGTTTGTGAAAGCAGAGTTTGAATGTTTTTAAAGCAGAGGTGGACAGATTATTGGTGATTGGTTCTTGGGAGTTGGCTAAATGCACATTCTAGGTTATTATCAGATCAGCCATTTTCTTATTAAATGGTGGAGTAGACTGGAGGGGCTGAATGGCCTACTCCTGCTCTTTGTTCGTCCGTTTATATATTCCTGGCCCTACACCATTTGCAGGTAGCCTTTTCGAAAATCAGGAAGGCCCTTTGGTGCAAAACAGAATCTCACCTTCTCAAGGTTTGGGTCCCCATTGTGAGGAGCGCAGGAAATTTGCATTTCCCCCTATACCCAATTTTCATGTACAGGTTTTGGAAAGCCAAGAATGCACATTCCTCCTCGGGAAGTTTGTGACCAAGTCTGTGGGGAGTTAGTAACATTATGAAAGGGAAATGTGAAGTGTTTTGACACCATTAGATGTCACTATTGTGATGTTAGTGTACCCTTAAGAAGTGTTTTTTTTAAATCATGATCTCTGCAGCTCTCACAGTCAGTGTGTCTCATGCTCACAGCCTTAGGTGGTGTCATTGATGGGAGGAGGAAAGAAAACTGTGGACAGGTCAAGTGACAGGAGTTTGTTTTCAGTTTCAGTTTTAGAAGGGACAGCAAGCTAAAAAGTGTTTTTCCTCTCTCCCTGTTGTTTTGAAAGTTTTGCTGGTTAGCTGAAAACAGGATCTTGTTTTCCTGAAGGGTGAAAACTGCTGTTGTTGGGGGCTGGACCAGAGTGTCTCTGGGGTTTTGGGAAGCTGCCTTGTCTTCAAACTGTTCGGAGTGAATTAAGACTGAAAGTTTTCAATTCTCCAACCAAGGGACTAAATTTCCATTATCACGTGAGCAGTAGACTTCACTGCATTGAACCTGTTTAAAGGGTTTTGTCTATGACAAGGGTTTTGGTTTGATTGGAACACATTAGATATCTTTGTTAAGGGATATAGATTATAGTGGTTTTTTAGTTTCTTGTTTGTAATTGAGAAAAGTTCTTGCTAATTTTCTTTCTATACATGTTAACTATATTCTAAAATAAACTTTGTTTGATAAAAGCTCCCCAGGGGGTCATTTGAATCATACTTGAAGTGAAACATCTCATGCTTACCCTAGCTAAATTCAAGATGCAAAACTTATGATCCAGGCGCGCTCCATAAAACACTTTGGAGTTTCTGACCTGAGCCATAACAATTCCTCTGGGATTAAAATCGTGCTCATGATTTGAAAAAACCACTTCTTAAAGGTACCCTTACATCACACTATTAGATACTGCAATGCAATGTAAGTGTTTTTAATGCAGTGATCCATCATGGGGATCAGTGCTGCAAAGGTAAGTTGACTTCTATATTGATCACTTTTGTGTAATTTTAACATTTAGAGTATTTTTCCATAGAACAAAGTGTCACAATGCAAATTACAACATGCCCTGTCAGCCTCTGCTGCTATGTTTTATACTGTGCTTTTAATCTTCCAGGAGTTCTGCTGGTTTCCAAAAGAATCCTGTTTTTGAAAGTTGAAAATGTCTCTACACCTGCCCCTCTCCATTCATTGGCAGGCACTCTGCGTTGAAGTGGAAATAGAATATCATTCTGTTTCGTCATTTTCAGACAATGTAACTGGGTGCTTTTGTTATAACAGCTGTGGTCATTAAGAATGCTTGGCTGTGTTTCAAAGGTTGTTGCGGCTTCAGCTTCTTGATTGAAGAACAATTGACACTTTTAAGAAGACATAATGACAGCATATGCACTTGATGTTGTCTCTTAAATAAAAGAAAAATACTGCGGATGCTGGAATCTGAAACAAAAGTAGAAAATGCTGGAAAATATCAACAGGGTCTGGCAGCATCAGTGGAGAGAGAATAGAGCCAATGTTTCGAGTCTGGATGACCTTTCATTAGTGTTTGATGTGGTTCATGTTTGGTTACAAACCTAAAAGGCTCTTAAAGAATTATATTTTTTTACACTGGAGTAGATATTTCTTCTTTCCAGTATCAATGATAGTGGAGTTGAATTCAAAGTTTTATTACATTGTCAGAGCTTTCATTTTTCCAATAATTTTACATAATTTCTATTATTATTGCATGGTTCCTGAGGACTGTACATAATGCACACTGGGTCAGTGGCTATGGAGAGTACATGGAGGAGGTGGCCTGGGTGATCTGATGGGGCATGAGATGGTATGAGGGGTGGATTGGGAGACGACTGACGTTTGGGAGGCCTTCAAATGATTTTGGGAGCTGAACTTCTGTATTGGAGAACTGATGTGGGTCTTCGAACAGTCCCTTCTCTACACCCACACTCCTCACAGACTCCTCTGAGGCTCAGGAAAGGCAATGCAAACCCACCTCCTGTGTGAAAAGACAAAATCCATGACCAAAGTTACATGGGTGGGGTGAGCATTTTGGAAGGTAGAGCAATGTGCAGTTTTCCTGAACCCACAGGGGAATCCAGACCCGTGTCCCTAGTAATCAATGGATTACGAGTCCAGTAAAATTACTGTGATACCATTCTGTGTGTGCGTTTGGGTTGATGCCTTTGAGATGGTGGGACTGTAATCAAGACTGCTTGCAAACTTGGTGTCCTATCTGACCTTCCGAACCCATGTTCTCTCCATCACCAATATCAGCTGCCTCTGCTTTCATAACATTGTCCATCTCCACCACAGCCTCAGCTCACCTGCTGCTGAAACTCTCAGCCATGTCCTTGTTACTTGGTCTCTCTATCCCAATGCTCTCCTTGGGGCCCTCCCAACTTGCACACCACACAGGTGCCAGGCAATGACCATCTCCAACAAGAAAGGACCGCCCTTGGCATTTAATGGCATTACCATCACTGAATCCCCTCTAAACAACACCCTGGGTTTACCATTAACCAGAAATAATTGTTGCAACTACAAGAGCAGGTCAGAGGCTGGGAATTCTGCAGCAAGTGACTCATTTCCTGACTCCCCAAAGCCTCTCCACCATCTACAAGGCACGAGTCAGGAGTGTGCTGGAATACTCTCCTCTTGCCTGGATGAGTGCAGATCCACAACACTCGAGAAGCTCGACACCATCCAGGACAAAGCAGCCCGCTTGATTGCTACCCCTTCCACAAAGATTCAATCCCTCCAATACCGACAAACAATGGTGGCAGTGTGTACCATCTAGAAGATGCAGGGCAGGATCTCATCAAAGCTCCTTAGACAGCACCTTCCAAACCCACAACAACTGGCATCTAAAAGAGCAAGGGAAGAGCAGGTACCTGGGAACACCACCACCTGCAATTTCCCCTCCAAGTTACTCACCATCCTGACCTGGGAATATATCATCATTCCTTCACCAGTAAATGGTAATCCCAGGATGATGTTAGTGGGAATTCAGCGATGGTAGTGCAAATGGGCATCACAAGGAAATGGTTAGATTCTCTCTTACTGGAGATTGTCTTTGCTTGGCACTTGTGTGGCACGAATGTTACATTTCACTTATTAGTCCAAGCCTGAAGGTTGTCTACGTCTTGCTGCTTACAGCTCCAATCAGCGAGGCATTTTCCCCACTTAATTCCCATCAACTCCAGTTTTGCCAAGGCCTCTTGATGCTGCACTCGGTCAAATGCTGCCTTGATGTCAAGGGCTGTCGTTCTCACCTCACCTCTGGAATTCAGCTGCTTTGTCCATGTTTGGAGTAAGGTCGGGAGCTGAATGACCCTGGCGGAACGCAAACTGAGCAGGTTATTGCTGAGCAGGTGCTGCTTGGTATCACTGTCGACACCCTCCATCACTTTGCTGATGATCGAGAGTGCACTGATGAAATAGTAATTGGCTGGGTTGGATTTGCCTTGCTTTTTGTGGACAGGACATACCTGGCAAATTTTGCATGATGCCAATGATATATTTTTGACATTTAGTCTGCCTTATAATGTAGAAGAGGCAGAAGCCAATTTACACACAGCAACATCCCACCATCAGCAATGTGATAATGACCAGTTAAACTATTGTTTTGTGATGATGGCTGAAGGATGAATATTGGTCAGGATACTGGGGAGAACTTCCCCACAATGTTGCTACGGGGTCTTTTGCATCTACCTGAGAGAGCACACAGGGCCTTGGTTTAATGTCTCATCTGAAAAAACAGCACCTCCAACAATGTCGCACTCCCTCAGTAACTGTGTGAACCTAGATCGTGTACCCATTTCTCCGTCTAGGGATTTGACTTTGAGCTAAGGTTGTTACCTCCTGGGGTACAGCAGCGCTCATTGTCTGTATTCACGTATTACTGCTGGCCAGTTGGATGAGGTAAAGATGGATTATTGGCAGGGAATGGAGTTATGTTCCTGGGAAAGGAGAGGAAGCAGTTCGATTTGATTTGATTTGGTTTGATTTGATTTGATTTGATTTATTATTGTCACATGTATTAACATACAGTGAAAAGTATTGTTTCTTGCGCGCTATACAGACAAAGCATACCGTTCATAGAGAAGGAAACGAGAGAGTGCAGAATGTAGTGTTACAGTCATAGGTAGGGTGTAGAGAAAGATCAACTTAATGCAAGGTAAGTCCATTCAAAAATCTGACAGCAGCAGGGGAGAAGCTGTTCTTGCCTCAGTTGGTACGTGACCTCAGATTTTTGTATCTTCTTCTCGACAGAAGAAGGTGGAAGAGAGAATGTCCGGGGTGCGTGGGGTCCTTAATTATGCTGGCTGCTTTGCCGAGGCAGCGGGAAGTGTAGACAGAGTCAATGGATGGGAGGCTGGTTTGCGTGATGGATTGGGCTACATTCATGACCTTTTGTAGTTGGTGTGATAGATACTGTGTGACACTAACCGTGTGACAATTGCCCTATGACAATTGTCTTGTGACACTAACAATGTAACAATTGCCATGTAACAATTGTCATGCGTGGCAATTACTATGTGGATGTGTGACTACTTCCGTGTGTGACAAAGTGCCAGTAGACAGGTTAGAGAATGTATTTCAAAATGTACAGAGGAAAGTGTGTACTTGCATGTCCAATTGTCAATAAAAACTATCTTAGTGAAATTGAGCACAAAATTCATCTTTAGCTGCAAACACTTCCCGCTGAATAATTACTTCCCCCACCCCCAGGGGAAATCTCTCTTCTAAGTTTTCTGCAGCGGAATGTAAAGAGAAAGAAAAAAATCCCTCTGTACTCTCTGCCTGCCTGAACATATCTGACACTGATTGATGAGGGATTTAATCTACTGTCACTTGAACACTGGCAGAGGAACAGATATCAAACATTGGCGAGAGACTCGCTCAGTGCATTTTGAGATTTGACAAACAGGACGGATGGATTCTTGTCGCACTGCGTCCTCGCTGGCCCATTGCACTGACTGCCATATGGTGCAGACACAGCCAGACACAGCCAGAGTTCTCTGTCACAACACAGGTTACAGTTTACCCATGAATAAACGGAGATCAGCAGAGAGGACAGAGAACATTTTTCAATGGAAAGAAAATCAAGTTTTGTTATTTTCTTCCTTTGCCTTTCCAGGGTTTTCTCCTGAAAGTTTGCTGGGATATGATTCATGGACACTGAACCCAGGCTGACAGTTAGTCCGGTTACATTCGTGGGGGCGGCACAGTGGTTAGCACTGCTGCCTCACAGCGCCAGGGACCCAGGTTCGATCCCCAACTTGGGTCACCGTAAGTGCGGAGTTTGCACATTCTCCCTGTGTCTGTGTGGGTTTCCTCCGAGTGCTCCAGTTTCCTCCCACAGTGCAAAGATGTGCTGGTTAGGTGAATTGGCCATGCTAAGTTGTCCCTCAGTGTAGGCACTGGAGTGTGATGACTAGGGGATTTTCACAGTAACTTCATTGCAGTGTGAATGTAAGCCTGCATGTGACTAATAAATAAATAAACTTTTCTTCACCTGGACAGCAGGGGTTTGAGGCTATTCAATCACAGTGGGCATCACCATGCCAGCTGATGTCGACTAGAATGCAGCTTTTAGAAAGAGCCAATTGTGGGCAGGAGTCCAAAACCATGGGCGTCGAGGCCAGTTGCCTTCTCGCTATTTCCAAAATTCAATATGTTCTTTCCTAAGCTGCTCATTCCTTCCTCCTAGCCAATAAAGCCTCTGTCTGACCAATAGGGCTTGACGTTGGAAAGCATCCTTTTCACAGAATGCCCCTTTCCTCCGGGTGCTCCGGTTTCCTCCCATACGCCAAAGATGTGCGGGTTAGGTGGATTGGCCGTGCTAAGTTGACCCTAGTGTCAGAGTATTAGCAGGATAAATGTGTGGGGTTACGGGAATAGGACCTGGGTGGAATTGTGGTCGGTGCAGACTTGATGGGCTGAATGGCCTCCTTCTCCACTGTAGGGATACTATAACCTGTCAGGCCTGGGGTTGCCAAGGGAAAGCTACTCAACAGCAATTAGATCATTGCAATATTTCCCTGGGGGGGACAATAACAATATCTTACATTTATATAGCACCTTTACATTAATACAGTGTCCCACAGCACTTCACACGAGTGACTATCAAACAGCATTTGACACTAAAGGCGGTCAGGTAACCAAAAGCTTGGTTTTAAAGGAGGGAGAGGTGGAGAGGTTTGGGGAGGAAATTCCAGAGCTCGGGTATGCCAGTCAATGATGAAGCAATGAAAATCTGGGATAAATTGGGAAAATAAATGATTTTGTTTTATACTCAGGGGCCAAGGGGACACAGGGCCATGCATCAGCGTGCAGTAAACTGCAATAAACCACAGACGCAGAGTGAACTGACACCAAGCCTAACTAATAAAGCTGATTGGGTGATCAAAAGCAGTTGAAAGGGGGGCCTCAGTCTTGAAGGCACTCGAAGCAGGAAGGTGGGTCACAGTCTCTCCTTTCCCATGATGAGAAAGGAGATACTGGCCCAAGAGGGGGCGCAGAGGAGATTCACTAGGTTGATTCCGGAGTTGAGAGGGTTGGCTTATGAGGAGAGACTGAGTAGACTGGGGCTATACTCACTGGAATTCAGAAGAATGAGAGGAGATCTTATAGAAACATATAAGATTATGAAGGGAGTAGATAAGATAGAAGCAGGGAAGTTGTTTCCACTGGCGGGTGAAACTAGAACTAGGGGGCATAGCCTCAAAATAAGGGGGAGCAGATCTAGGATTGAGTTGAGGAGGAACTTCTTCACACAAAGGATTGTGAATCTGTGGAATTCCCTGCCCAGTGAAGCAGTTGAGGCTACTTCATTGAATGTTTTTAAGGCAAGGATAGATACATTTTTGAACAGTAAAGGAATTAAAGGTTATGGTGAGCGGGCGGGTAAGTGGAGTGGAGTCCATGAAAAGATCAGCCATGATCTTATTGAATGGCGGAGCAGGCTCGAGGGGCCAGATGGCCCACTCCTGCTCCTAGCTCTTATGTTCTTATGACAAGATTCAAGGTTTAGAGAAACACAGGCACTCTGGGAAGGAGGGAAATGGTCGGGAATCTGGGTACATCACAAGTCCAGTTGCAGGAATGTCTATCCAATTCATATTACTGTACTGCTGGGGCATTAACCCTAACCCTAACCCTGGAGTGAAAGGAAAGCAGGAGCATCAACAATGCAAAGGAGCAGGGACAAGGATAAATATGTTGATGTAAATTTGTAAGTGAGGAAATAGATGAGAGAAAATTTACAAAGAACAAAAAGATAAAGCAAAGTACAGCACAGGAACAGGCCCTTCGGCCCTCCAAGCCTGTGTGATGATGATGCCCTAACTAAACTAAAAAAAAACCTTCTGCCCTTACTCTGTCCGTATCCCTCTATTCCCTCCCTATTCATGGACCCATTCAGATGCCTCTTAAATGTTGCTAATGTGCCTGCTTCCACCACCTCCTCTGGCAGCGCGTTCCAGACACCCACCACTCTCTGTGTAAAAACATCCCCCACACATCTCCCTTAAACTCTCCCCCTCTCACCTTGAACCTGTGCCCCCTTGTCATTGACACTTACACCCTGGGAAAAAGCCTCTGACTATCCAACCCTGTCTGTGCCTCTCATCATTTTGTAGACCTCTATCAGGTCTCCCCTCAGCCTCCATCTTTCCAGTGAAAACAATCCCAGTTTATTCAACCTCTCCTCATAGCCAACACCCTCAAGACCAGGCAACATCCTTTAGAGGCTCAAGAACATTGATAGTATCAGTAAAAGACTAAGACATGCCCTCTATCGTTCAGTCTCGTTCTATGCTTTGAAAATTTAACTCTAACTCTCTTAAAGTCTCTAATAGTGCTCTCATTCAATTTCTGAATAGACCTACCATTTATTAAGCTGACCTTTCTCTGCACCTTAGCTATGACTGTAACACTATGTTCTGCACCCTCTCCTTTCCATTCCCTTATGTACTCTATGAACGGTATGCTTTGTCTGTATAGCACGCAAGAAACAATACTTTTCACTGTATTCTAATACATGTGACAATAATAAATCAAATCAAATCAAATATTTTAAATCAAATAATGGAGAGAAGTTGGAGGCTGGAGACAAAAGAATGATCACCCGAGAACCTTTATTCATGGATCTTACTCAATAACTCAGATGAACAAGCCAGTCACCATTGTACAGTGTGGGTAAGTCTTCCAAAAATTTATTGCCTGAAAGTTTTTCTTAGACTAATATTGTCTATGCCAGAGAGACAACATCGATCAGAGATGCTGTCACTTCACTGACATGTATTTTATGAATCCTATCAAGGGTTGTCTGTTAGATCAAAGCGCTTCTAATGTTTTCTTTCAATGAGATCACTTCAGAGCCCTTTACATCTTTGAGAAAATCAGCCCCGGGCACTGAGGGGGTGGGTTGTATTTATCTTCTGGGGGAGGGTTGACTGGCAGCCAAGAGACCAGGACAATTTTGAAGTCATGTCCTCATGTCAGTAAAACAAGTGAGCAAACCGGGTATGTGAATGATTGGGTCCACCAAGGTGGTGAAGTCAGTCCCAGGTGGGGTGGGGTTGGGGGCAGCAGGGAGATAGTGGGGGCTTCTGAGAGAGGGTGAATCGCTGGTTTAACCTAACCCAGTGCCATTAGCACAAATTAAATCTTCAATGTCAGTCTCACTGCGAGCAGACATTTGTTTGCGTGGGAGGAAGGCCATTGAAAATATCAATGGACTTACATTTAGCACTCACTAATGGTTGAGCTTTAGCAACCTTCCGTGTGACCTTCACTCTTGAATCCTCTTTAAGAATAACTTCCTTGTTTCTCTGCTGAATAAATATCGATCGCAATGAGGCTTTAATGATTCTCAATGACAACATAGTAACAAAATACTAAAAGCTTTGATGTTCCTGGTAGAAAGATTTACCAGGATGTTGCCTGTATGGAGTGCATTAGCGATGAAGAGAGGTTGGAGAAACTTGGTTTGTTCTCACTGGAGCGACGGAGGTTGAGGGGAGACCTGATAGAAGTCTACAAGATTATGAGAGGCATGGACAGAGTGGATAGTCAGAAGCTTTTTCCCAGGGTGGAAGAGTCAATTACTGGGGGGCATAGGTTTAAGGTGCAAGGGGCAAGGTTTAAAGGAGATGTACAAGGCAGATTTTTTACACAGAAAGTAGTGGGTGCCTGGAACTCGTTGCCGGGGGAGGTAGTGGAAGCCGATACGGTAGTGACTTTTAAGGGACGGATTGACAAATACATGAATAGGATGGGAATAGAGGGATATGGTCCCTGGAAGGGGAGGGGGTTTTAGTTCAGTCGGGCAGCATGGGTCGGTGCAGGCTTGGAGGGCCGAAGGGCCTGTTCCTGTGCTGTAATTTTCTTTGTTCTTTGTTCCAATCTATTTATTCACACATTCCTTCACTTGTTGGTTATCTCTTGAACTGATAAGTGATAGTCACTGTTCACAACATGAATATTGATCTTTTGCACACCTTTAAAAAAAGGGAATGTTCCCTCAAACCTCACCGTTATTGATTTGATTTTCATTTTGATGTTTTCAGAAGTGATTTTGCAGTATGTATTTAATTTAAAACAGTGGGATTGTTGAAAGTACAATCTCTGGATATTCAGGAAACTTCTGCATTACCCTTTTTCTGATCGTGTTGCAATGACATTATTGTTAGGATCTCGGAACAGAAACCCAAGATAAATCATGAAGCCAACCTAGACACCAACAATGTTTCTAGTTTGACATAAATGTGAGGATAGGACTCTTCGCTCCAGGAATGATTCCACTGGCAAATTAGGGATCTTTTATAATAAAATAAACTATATTTAATAACACAGTTCAACTATAACTCTAACAAATGAAGCAGCTTAACTATTAACAGTTGAACAATATTTAAAAATGAAAGGGAACAACTTTACTTTCTAGCATGTGAAAGTAAGCCCCATTTCATGCATATATCAAATTTACTTTTAAATAAATACAGTTAGCAAACCCAGACATACTTGCTTTAACATCTGTTAACAGTCTTGGTGCTTTCAGAGTGGAATAGAGTTCCAGAAGCCTGAAAAATCCTTCTAGTTTCAACTAGGTTTCAGCTGCAACTAACTGCTTTCTGCAAAAGTTTTTTTTTCTCCGCTATAGACACAGGACTGCACATTGACCACCTCATCACATGATCCTCTTGATCACTCTAATCAGACAGCCCAGGAGAACTTAAGTAAACAAAAATCCCTTAACTCTATTTAACACAACCACATGCAAGGTTGAAATGAGTAATTATCTTGCTTTCCCAAAATCTGAGCTGCATTCCCGCCAGACATACCAACTGCCTGCAACATGAAGCTGAATTTTTAAACATTCCCATTACAGATACATATATATATATATATCCAAACCAATTGCACCACCCTCATCACATCATGGCCCAGATTGACTGCCTGAATTGGCAGCGAGAGGAGATTGAATTGTAACTTTCAAAAGAAAACTGGATAAATCTTTGAGGGGGCGGGAAATTCTGGAGGATCATGAGGAGTGAACATGGGGAGCAGGATGAACTGGACAACTCTTTCAAAGAACCAACATAGGCATGATGAGCCAAATGGCCTCTTCATGTGCTATATGATTGTACGGTTATTCAATAAGATCATAGCTAATCTGATTTTAACCTTAACTCCACATTCCTGCCTACTCTTTCACCCCGTCATTACTCAATAATCGATCTTGCTCTGTCTTAAAAACAAAGACTCTGCTTCCACCACCTTTGGATGAGGAAAGTTCCAGAGACTTATGATCTTCTGGGAGAAGAAGTTTCTCTTCATCTCTGTCTTCTCGATATTTTCTCTCAAAAAGAGAAGACTGAGGGGTGATCTGATAGAGGTCTTTAAAATAATGAAAGAGTGTGATAGGGTACATGTGGAAGAGGTGTTTCACTAATAAATCCAACAGGGAGTTCCAGATAAACCTCTTCACTCAGCAGTGGTGAGACTGTGAAGCTCACTCCCACATGGATGGACAAAGCAATTAGCATCAATGTATTTCATTGAAAGCTGGATGAGCACATGAGAAGAAAAGGAATAGAAGGATGAGGTGAGCTGAAGAAGGGTAGGGGCTCATATGGAGCACAAAGAACAACATGGAACCACTGGGTTGAGTGAATTGAACTTGATGTAATAGGAAGTGCTTTGTAACATCGACTTGATAAACTTGTAAACCTGTCCTGCTGGGGAGGGTATAGCCAGTGAGAGGGTACAGCATTGGAACCAAACTGGAGTTGGAGGGAAATTAGTAACAAGGTTCCAAGGTGCATTCTAAGAAACATGTTTTAAGGAGGCCATTGAAGATGGGGAGTGTGGAGTCAAACAAAAGGGTTTAAGAGGGAGGCCTAGGAATTTCACTGACCTTCTCCCAACATCCCAGACAAAATGGACAGAGGCTGCACAAACAATGGTAGAGTAACTGCAGGGGAATGTGCGGGAATGCCATGTAGGAGAGCAAGGGTGAGGCTGTGGAAGGGAACACCATCACCTTCACAATCCCCACCAAGTGACACACCGTCCTGAGCTGAATATTTAATTGTTCTTCCCTCAACATTGTTGGGTTCAAACCCTGAAACTCCGACCTGAGGGCAGTGTGAGAGGATCTTCAGCACACAGACGTTCAGAAGATCACCCCCATCTCAAGGACAATTTGGGATGGACAATAAAGATTGACTTTGCCAGCAACACCCAGGTCCCAAATGTGCAAATTGTGAATCTAAATAAAAGCCAGAGTTGGAAGAATGAGGAACGTGATATTGATGCATTTGGAGGGGGAGGGAGAAGTGAGTGGAAAATGACAAGGACTGAGGGGCCAAATGAGGAGGAGTGTGTGCAGGTAAGATTTACTGTTGGTGTCTGGAATCTACGGCACCATCCACAGCGGAAAGAGAGAAGATTGGACAGAAAGTAAAAACGGAAATCATTTACCTCTGTTCTTTGAACAGAAACAGTTCCTGCAAGTCCAGTTTGACAAGTGGCTCCTAAAACTTGAAGGTAGAGGTATACAGAGTAACATTAATATCAAACAAAATACTTCCCAAATGTTCAAATGGGGCTGAAAGCAATTTTTTCCTGAGAAAGTGAATATCTTCAGCCTCTGGGTGCAATGTCTCCTGCTTCGACAGCTATGTGATTTGGGAGGTGATAAGACAACTCAAGATTAATATTCCTGCATAATAAAGCAAGGCTCGTTCACACAGCTGGGAGAACATGGTAATGAGTTTCTACAGAGCAGATTTGTGAATAGGATGGCAGGGATCGAGGCGGTGCTCAGCCGAGGTGTAGGCAAAGATCTAAAGGTTTGACAAATGGGAAACTGAAACCACTAATTCTGCTTAATTTGAAAGCGTTTGAATAATTTCTTTCACGATTACACCAAGAGGCCTTTTATGAGCTCTTTGTAATGCCTTGATCTCCAGTTCCCCAGTTAAACTGATCCGAAAGTCAAACTCCAATTACTTACCATTGGCTTCCTGAGAATGTTGAACTTTCTTCCACCAACTTTGCTTCTCCTTGTTCAGGTTTACCAGGTATCTCACAGAGAGCCCGTCTCCTTATTAATAAAGTATTCGGCAACCATTTTCTGAGGTTGTGGGAGATGATTAAAGTGGTGACAGTGATGTGAAGAATAATAATGTCCTCAACTTCCACCCTGATAACTGGAACCCAAAAATTAAAACAGGTTTGTTAGAATCATCTGGAGAAATTTCCACATAAATATTTCACTTATGACTAGACCCCTGCAACTAGAAACATTATCAAATAATTACTGTGCAATAAATCTCATGTGTGTCACAAACTCTGCCCCATCAGTACTGTACCCCAGTGTTATACAGTGACAGATCTGTCCCTACCAGTACTGTACCCCAGTGTTATACAGTGACAGACCCGTCCCCACCAGTACTGTACCCCAGTGTTATACAGTGACCGCCCCGTCCCCACCAGTACTGTACCCCAGTGTTATACAGTGACAGATCTGTCCCTACCAGTACTGTACCCCCAGTGTTATACAGTGACATACCCATCCCCACCAGTACTGTACCCCAGTGTTATACAATGACATACCCATCCCCACCAGTACTGTACTCCAGTGTTATACAGTGACAGACCCGTCCCCACCAGTACTGTACCCCAGTGTTATGCAGTGATAGACCTGTCCCCACCATACTGGAGCCGGTGTTATAAAGAAATAGACCTCTTCCTGACAGGAATGCAACCCATTAGGATATTGTTAAATTAATTAATTAATCAAATTTAAATTTTCGCAACCACCATGGTGTAATTGACTTTGTGTCCCAGGAGTATTAGACCAGGGTTATTGGACCAGGATTATTGGACCAGGAACATAACTGTATCCCTATCTCTTTGCCTGAATAATTTATACCCCTGTTTTTAAACCTAAGATTCAATTTGCAGCATGAAACATGGACAATCCACTGCTCATAAAGAGGCCATTCAGCCCATTGTGTTTGTAATAACCAATAGGGGCAATCCAATCTAACCCCACTGCCTGTGCGGAGTCTCCACATTCTCCCTGTATCTGCATGGGTTTCCTCTGGGTGCTCCAGTTTCCTCCCAAAGTCTGAAAGATGTGCTGGTTAGGGTGCATTGACCCGAACAGGTGCCGGAGTGTGGTTACTAGGGGAATTTCACAGTAACTTCATTGCGGTGTTAATGTAAGCCGACTTGTGACACTAATAAATAAACTTTAAACTTTACAGGTAATCAAGGCTTTACAGGTACAAACAGTGCGTGTGGAGAGAGGGATAATCACAGGTTAAAGAGGTGTGAATCGTCTCAAGCTTGCTCTTCCATTTAAGATTTGTCTATCTGAACCCACAAACCTCTTCCTTATTTCTCCACCTAACTTGTGTTCCTGAAATGTACAATTTACATTCGAACTTTTAGATGACATTTCTCTACTTAATTTACTAACCTGCTTGTCCTTCAGAAGCCCTTAATGAATCTCTTCCCTATTTAACCCTCTTTGTGTTTCGGATGTGGAGATGCCGCTGTTGGTCTGGGGTTGTCAAGATGAGAGGCCACACAACACCAGCTTATAGCCCAACAGGTTTATTTGAAATAACGAGCTTTCGGAGCGCTGCTCCTTCATCAGGTGAAGTCTTGTGATTTCAAATAAACCTGTTGGACTGTAACCTGGTGCCGTGTGTGACCTTTCATCTTCGTGTTTAGATCAGCTGCAGTTGTGTCCTTTACCCAAGTCCAGATCATTTTGGAAATTGAAGAACATTGGTGCCAACTCCAATCTTTGGAACACCTGAAACATCCAGTATTACTCTGTGCTTTCTGTAATTTAGCCAACTCCCTATCTATGCTCTCACAGTCCATTCAAAACCAGGTGACGTACTTTCATTACACAGCACCTTATCAAACGTCCTTCGATATTTTATTCATTCAACATGCATTGTATTTCCTTCCAAACATTCTGTTACATCCTTTAGGAACAC